>NW_026854918.1:0-60491 GCF_026571515.1 Ruditapes philippinarum
TTTATTTAGTTTAATTTGCGAACGCTATAGCTATTCAAATCATTATTTTTTATATCTGTATTGAAAAAACTTTTGGAAATGTGTGCGTGCTATATAGAAAGGTTACGTTCTTATGTTTAATAAGACAATCAATTTTACTTACTTACTTAATTAAATGGCAAAATTAATATCATTTACCCTCTATGCTTTCATCAATGATGAAGGATATCAATGTAAGCAAAGAAATTCTGTAATGCAGAGCTTCCGACTGACATGAAAACATTTTCTTGCAACACCTTTTCTTCTCTCTCATATTCATCGGTTCGTAATAGCATGTCAAGTCATGTCATCTAAGTTTATTTTCCATTTGGCAGATATCTGCCTTTGGCATTACAAAAATAAATATACATAAATGGAAAATAATTATAAGATTTATTACTGCATAAAAGTTCACTTAGGCCTAATCAACTAAAATACGTATGTTACTTAGCAACGGTTGGAGCTATAAGATCTTCTATTGTTGATATTCAAACCAATCTAGTTCACTTCAATATCTACAAGAGATGTCGTATCATTTAGTAAAAAGACCAATTACCAATGGACTAGTTACTTACCATCAGCATCATCTGGAATAAATAACACACCTTATGCAATAGTTCAGCCAAGAGAAGTAGCCGTTTTACGACATCGCCATTAAATGGAATGTTGTCCATAAAACAGATATGATTTTGTTCATCACATGCCATTTAATGGAATGTTGTCCATTAAACATAAATGATTCCGTTCATCACATGAAGCAATTCAATCGAAAAAAACCCAAAATCCAAGTCATCGAGCTGAGAAATTAAGTATCCATAAAGTGTCTATATGCCATAGTTGATGCTTTTGGCAGGATATTCAATTGCATTGCTGCAATTGAACTCATGAATACTGACTTGTAACAAACTTTTACAGTCTCTAGAAAATGGCATCAAAGATGAAGACGATATGGTTTTATCATTTTTCTTTTTAGAAATGTGTGTGGCTTCTACTAGATATGTCGCATCATTTTTTTAAAAGGCCAATTACCAATAGCATCATCTGGAATGATTATCACACCTTATGCAATATTTCAACCAAGAGAAATAGCCGTTTTACGACATTGCCATTAAAGGGAATGTTGTCCATAAAACAGAAATGATTTTGTTCATTTCATGGAGCAATTCAATCGATTGAAAAACCATAATCCAATTCATTGAGCCGTGAAATTAACTATCCATAAAGTGTCTGTCTGCCATAGTTGATGAATTTGACAGGAAATTCAATTCCATTTCCCCGATTGTCTCAAGAAAACTGACGTGTAAAGCACTTTTACAGTCACCATAATATGCCATCAACGATGAAGATGCTATGATTTTATCATTATTCCATTTCAAAAGTGTAAAATATATTATTTCTGAACACTTAACAGAAAAAGATTCTTAGCAGTTTAATAGCATGACTGTATGTAGATAAAAGAAATGCAATTCTTGTGTAAATGGATACCTTCACAGAATTAGCAATATCTTAAAATCCATCTAAACAATTTGAGCAGTTTATTTATATGAATTTGTAAGACATTTGTATCAGATATATGATATATGAAGCCCTCGGTTTGATGTAGCAGGTTTTGAGAAATTTAGATTAAAATATGAGGGACACCATAATTGTATCTTTTTTGTTACTCTCTGTGTATATTACTGAAAATAATATTTTATCATCTGAATTAAAGTTGCAAAATGACGAAATAAACATGTCAATGTTCAAATATAATCGGGGGTCTATATAATTCTGACATTTAATTTGAAAAACAATATGTTAAACTGCAAACATTGACCTGTGCTCTTTTTTAACAAATACGTTGTGGCGAAATTCTTATTGTATACACTAATCTGATAAATAGAATTAGACATGTCAGTGATCATGGCATTGACATGTTAAACAAAAATTGTTACAAACACATGTATGTTAAAAAAACACACAATATTTAATAGTAATGCGATCACGACACTACATTTTAACCAGATAGACATGTACGAACATTAGATATATGAAACTGAAGAGCAATGCAATTAATTCTAGAATTTAGAATTGACAATTTACTTTTAATTTGATGAAACAGTTCATTTAATTATCGATATTTCCTCGACGATGCCTCTCTATCAAAACTGCATTATCAGTAATGTTGCTGCAGATATATATACAGCGAGCATTCTCCGATAATATACATCTAGACCCACACAGATCAGTTGTTTACATACTATCAGAATGTTCATTACACCCACAGATGCTAGCTAGGGATTAACGAAAATAATTGGTTTTAATTGATTTTAATTTCAATTCTTCTAATCGTAAACGTATGTGGCATAAAACAGTAATTTTGGGTAGGAATTCATTACTTTTCTTAGATTGGTAGCTGTGAACATTACTAAGAACTACTTAAAGATCACAACTGCTGTTATTTGTGGACAATGTGAAATAAAAATAGTTATTAAACTTTGGAGCTTATTTCATTGTTACACAGTTATCCCATTTTATTGAGGACACGGGTAGGTATTTTTTCCATTCTTACTTTCACATTATCTTCCAAATATCAGTATAATTATTTGACCATTATTTTTTACACGTAAAGTGAGATTTTGTTGTTAATTTTGTCTTTTTTTTAAGTTAATGTTTCTGAAAAAGTGAATGTATAAATCTATCAAAGCTATAAATACGTAAATTGACTGTTTGGGGTTGTTATAAAAATATCATGATTGCTCCATTTAAAGAACTAAGTTTCCTTTAACGATTTCTACGTATATGTAGATAATTAATTTACAGACGCAAATGATGATAGAATACCTTTAAATTTAATATGAATGATTTTGTTAATGAAATATTTAAACAGTTCCTCTATGTACACTTTGTATTTGGTCATTTTTCTTTCAGAAGAATTATCGGCTGAACATTTAGATGGCGACTCCGCGTGACATATTTATATAGGACAGTTATGAAGGTTCACCAGTATGATCTACCAGTTTTAGTAGTGTGTCTTTAGTATAAAGGTAAGTTCACTTACATCTGAAATTAATTGTAACTTAAAACTGTCTGTTGTCCATTTCCTGAGTTTTCATTAAGTTATTCTTAATTTCGAAGACTCGCACTGTGTCTGTTCATTAACCTACAAAAACAAACAATCAAAAACTTGACAGAAATGTCTACAAAATTATATATTTCAAATCTTTTTTGTATATTCTTATTAATAGTAAGATCTTGAAACATTATGCTATACTTATAACATTTGAGGACCCGATTCCAACTCAGATGTGCTTTATCATATTACAGCAATACAGGTTTGTTTCATACGTGAATCAAAAATAATTTATACAATTAAAAAAACTTGTTTTACAATTGAACTATGAACTACATTGTATATTTTAGAATCTAGTTAGTGATTTAGTTATACAGTAATATGCTCTATGGTTACTAGCAGTTATTTTTACAAACATGTACATTAAAATTACGCAACAGACAGTCTCTAAATTATTATCATCAACAGTGTAGTGCTTTATAGTATACAAAAATTCTAATTCAATCATATAACACAAATTTTGATTAATATACCAATGCTTCATTATAATATGTAATTAATTTTTTATCCAGTAAATGTTCAAAGTTTGCGATGTTGGCATTGTATAGCGGATGATTGTGGTGAAGATCCCTCTGACAATTATAAGGCTTCAGGAAAGCTATGTAATCCTGGACAGTCTTGTCAAGTATGTAATCCATTACGAGGAGACAATTGAAAAAAAGAGATTTTAGGTTAAAAGTTAATTTGAGATATATATTCGGATGAAATTGATAATTATATCAGTACAAATGTAGCGTGTTTTCAGCCTGTTTCCAGAAATTGTATTTCAGTTAATGTAGCAAAACTACATATTGAGAAAAAGTATTATATTAATGCTATGTAATGAACATCATAAATGCCATTACACCTAAGTTATAAATACAAATTTAATACGCCGTGATACCTTGAATAAAGAGTTTATTGACTTTGGGGATAACGTTCATTGAACGCCGCCCTATCATATTTGTCTAATTTCGAGAAAGAAATTGAAAAAAAAAATCGCCTTCAAAAAACTTGTCTGACACTTGTCAGTTTCAGACAAATAAATACATTTTCATTCGCTAAAATTCCTGTGAATTAAAATTACTGTAATATTTTTAGGAGAGTTCTATCCTTTTGTAACATATGTATAATGTCGCCTTTTGTTGCATTGTAATGATCTATGATAATAGGTTCATTCATTAGGTCTTCAAATATTCTGTTCTCTTTATTTTAGAAAGTGTATTTTGAAATGTTAGAAGAGTCAGATGACGGTAAACCCGTTGCTGTGCACACTTCAAAAGTCCGCGGTTGTTCAACTAACTGTATCGAAAGAAATGATTTTACAAATTGTACAAATAAATTAAAGACATCACGTGGTTGTGTTCGTAAATATTGTTGCAATGATGGGGATTTATGTAACAATACAACTCAAATATCTTATAATCTTTATCCTGTGATATTTATAGTGTGCCTTTATATTGTAATGACAGTTGTACTATAGGATTTGATACTGTTGTATTTAGTTGAGTACTTTTTGATACGTTTTGATGTTTGTTTCTTAAAATGTAACTTATTTGCATAATAAAATTGTACATAATTCAGCATTTATTTCATATCGTTTATTTCTAGAAAAGAAATTTACTTCAATTTTTCAAAGCAAAATAAATTTTATTTTCATCAATAAACAAATACATTTTTAATTTCTATCTATTTAGACCGCCTAATAAGGTAAACATTGTACTGATAACTTAAGTTTTGTCAACTTTTATTATTCATGCTTTCTTTGTTGTTAAGATGACCACAATATGACCACATATTTCTTAATCCGGCATGCAATAATATCATTTACGCCGGTTATTCTTTTTGGTGAATTTTTGTTTTACATGCTATTTCAGTTGTCGTTTGATAAAAAATACTATGATGTTCGAAATATTTATTATTCTTATTTACACCTATTAGTTAATGGACCATTTATTCTTTCTAAGCACTGTTTGTACAATAAAGTTTTAATTAAAATTTCATCCTGTTTTTAAATTCAGCATAGATAAAACATACAAGTATTTGTTTGATAATGATAGATACATTCCCATATTGACCCTTTACAACTACTGGCGTTTAATCATCCTTTTCGCAATTATTAAAATATATTTCATTAAATTCTAGGAAAGAAGGATTGCAATGTTGTCTCTTCACAATTCTATAACATAAAGAAATGCCATGTTTTTCTGAACATTTTAATTCTTCCAATGTAAATTTATGTTATCGCAGAACTCTGTTTTTGGGACTCTTATCATAAATTTAAGTAGTTAATGATGTGTAGGAGATGAATACATAGAATGTTGTCTGTTTTATATACACGTTTATTTCATTAGTAATAATGATTTGTCATCACAAATAAACTATTCAAAATGATCTGAAACATGTATTTAGGAGGACGAAAAAACCTAGAGATAAATTTATCTAGCATAATTAACATCTGGTTGGATTTTTCCTGTTGCGACTTTCTTTAAACAAGTCGACTGGTAAAACAAAAATGCCGTTTATATGATAAGCATGGACTTCTTGCAAAATGATATTGATGTAACATAAAATTTAAATTAAAACTCAACTCAGGAATGCAAACGTTCAAAGACACAACCATCCTCAATTAATAGCTATGAGTTAGTAATGATTTAGATGACAACTTCCACTTGTTTCTCAAGGAGATGACGGTTATATTAAATACTTTCTAAATTTTAATAACATATATATGCCTAAAACTCATTGACAGTTCGGAATTTAAAGAAGCACACATCTATTCCACAAATTCATTAGTTTGAGGGTTGATCATGAACATTGTTATTATGTTTACGTGTTGAATGATATTAAGGACATTTTAACAAGGATTAAGCAATTATCTTTTCAATTTTATCCTAACGTAGGAATTATCTGCATGTAGTCGTTTGTTTCGTCATCAAAATATTCTACTGAGATCTAGTGACCCTGCCTCAAAAACCGTTTTGTATATTTCCGTGAAAAGTTACAGCACTTAGTTTCTATTTTATAATGCCACGAATGAATCAAGTAAATGATTCCAAAGCCACAACCGTATGAATAATCTGCAGATGTTCTTATTTTCATAATTGTGCCACAATCTATTTTGATTGCGTTCGACCCGATGGAAGTGACTGTTGAATTACTTCAATTATCCGCTATCGTTCAATAGATTGAAGGCTGAATCAGACATTTCATTTATTTTTGCTTCATTAAGCGAAATTCAATGGTTCTTTTTCAACATACACATTGTTTGAATTGTCATATAACAAGCAGTATTGTATGTAAACGATAGTTAAGCGATTTTAAACATCTTTGTATTTGAAAGCAAGCTATCGCAAGTCACTCAGATAATTTATAGAGAAAGTCTAAGGCAAAAATAAGTGACGTATTTCTATTAATTCTTAATAGATTACAAACAAAAATATTACAAATATGTTACTAGAAGAAACATTTATTATTTGTTTTAAAAACAACTCAACATATCACTAACATACAACTACCATACAACAGCTTGCATACAAAACGTATCATTATTTAATGGAATGTATGCAATTGAAATAAATATCAGTGCGTTCGCAATCTGCATGCATATAAATCAATCGATTAGAAATGAAATTATGATTATAAGCTTTTGCAGTACATAGAACTTGTTTTTCCATTTACATGTGATTCTTTATATGAGAGAATTTCTTAGACTACAAAATGTTGTCTTTTTTTCCAATAATACCATTTAAGTGTAACATTTGTTGTCTGAATGTAATCTGCTGACTGTTCATTATGAGAATAAAATCATTTTCATAAATGTTTATTTCACACAGGAGATTCTTAATGCTCTAAGATTTACTATCAGTCCATAAAACAATAAATGGTTCACAATGGTGTTTTGTCCTATAATAGATTAAATCCAAAAGATGAAACAACAAAACCTATTGAACATCAAAGTTCTTTTTCTCTATCATGATCTGGAATTTTCAAATCTATATATTCAACTGCATCTAACTTTAATTACTGTAACGATACAAGCAATTCGATTGAATGGCATCAATCATTTAGTTCACTGTTTTTTAAAGTACATATTCGTGCTTTTACGTTAACACTGATGATTTGATAAAGACGTGTACTGCATTATTAAAGCTGAAATAAATCATTTTATATCATTGATTAACTGTTATCTGTTGTGCTGTGAATGATTTAGTTTCAGATATATTACATTTTATTAAGGTTATATTCGTGTCACAACTAATATTGTAAACTGCATACTCAGTAGTGAATTAAATTTTCATTACACTACACAATTCTCCCATTATGTCAAACCTTTCACAAGAATATACGACAGGTCAACAAAAGTCAGATATGAATCAATTTTGTACATACTTCACCAACGAATTTAAAGGTTATAACAAGTCAACGGCCGACAAATTTGTAATTTCTGTAAAGCCTTATCATTTGAACTTTAAATGTCATATTTCAATATTCCAGTAAAGAACATACCCATTGTTGGTTATAGAAATGCACACACGCGAACCACATCAATGTCTTCATTTTTTATGAATCTCATGGCGTATTATTTTGACAAATTGTTATTTTCCGTAATCGTCACAATCAATAATCATTTTATAAATGTTTATTACAAGAAATGATTTCTTGTCCTCGTGCATTATGACAGAAACTCATAAATAATATATTGCTTATTTGTTCTAATCAATATAGGAACTTTATTTCAGATATATCTTCCGTGTAACAATACATCATATACTGAGAGATAATCGATTTATTGGCGATAAAAAAAGATGGTTCAGTGGTTATCTGTTATGTTTTTGTCCTGTCTCTGACTTTAAATGTGGTATTTTGAAGCAATAATTGTCTATAAAGGTCACCAAAATACAAACACGGCCAACATGCATGTACATTTGTCAGGGAAATAAGTATAACAATCATTATAATTATGCAGACGTTTTTTCTAATTGTATTTGTGGAGTAATTGTGATACATTGTATCTCAATTGTCAAACTATATAATTATTTTTATTCCCTAGTAACCCTTCCGAAATTAAACTTTGGCCAACGCATTTTTTAAACTTCGGAATCATAAATTGCTTGGTCGTATTTATTTGTGTGATGAAAACGTTGTGCATCACTCTGGTACAATCAAATAATCTCATGACTACCATTAATCAAATTTGCTGTCATCTGAGAAGGAATTATCCGAATCACAACAATAAAACCAAATCATTGTATCATTTCAGCATAAACAATTAACTAGATTCCTTTGTATGTCAATAGTTATGGCAAAGGAAATTCACCTTTATGCATTGGCAAATGCTACAATTGAAAACTTATAATTGAAGGACGGATATTTCACACGTAAATTGCTGTACACTCTTTTAGAAGATGTCGTTTCCTGGGGACATCTTGTTGGACATGTTTTGCCAAATACATTTGGTCAAGAATTCTATAAACTATTTGTATTGATTTTAAAAACGTATGCATTTATTTGTACCTTTATCGGTGGCCCTATTACAATTATGAATATGATAAGGCTTATTACAATGATAATTAATGTTGAAAGCTGTTTATGCGACATTGCATATGCATGAGGCAAAGATTGTTTTATCTAAGTTAAGATATATATGGTAATTCATATTGTTTTTTTATTTTCAATGAGACATCATTGCCGGAAATAAGTTCAGTACATAACTAACAGTTTATCAATGACACCAATAATTTTTCGTTTTGTCGAAAAATTGTAAATACGATCCTATCAAAGAATCTTTAATGGCGCACAATACATTTAATAAGATGCATGTTAGTCTTCTATAGACTGATCTTTATTTCAATTTGCGTTTTACAGAACGCACGAGCCGCGTTTTTTATTTTAAAGAAGTTATTACGAAAGCTCAAATACTGACTTAAAATATGATATAGGTAAAAATACTAATGCTGATTTAAAACTTGGTGTCACACTAATTGGTACCATTGGTGTACTATACTCTATTCCTTGTAGATGCTTACTGGTATAAATTTAACTTCAGCTGATATAATTGCTTTAACTGGTGTACAATATCAACCATATTCTAGTTGAATTTTGAATATTTATTTTCATCTAACACTCTAACACATAATCAGATGCTTTTATAAAATAGTGACAAAATAAGTACATTGTAATTGCTTTTCCAATTTACATGAATCTTTAGATAGCATGATGTTTTACCACAGTCTGTTAAGAATAATAATAAGAAAGACATATTTGACAAATTGATGACATTTAGTATTGTAATATTTCTTAATAAACCTGTTTATTTATCTTATTGACATGATAACGAATGCCTTTTTTATCAATCTCAAAGAGATGACATGTTTGTTAGGTCTGCCCAGAGTTCGCAGTCTACATTGTCAGCTCTTTCCGAATTTTATCAATGTTAGAATAGAAAAGAAACCGTGAACCCTTATCCTTCTAGAACCGGAAGTTTTCCCCAGTCTTGTGCCAGGTAAGTAGAGTTATTCTGTTTTCCACAGTTTTTTCTTTGCAATTTCTTTTTCTTTTCTTCAGTTCGTATATGCAAGACAGAGTCAAATAAAGTTGAAGTGTATTTTCAATTTGCAAATATTTGACTTTTAACATACGAGTACATAACACCAACTAAGATGTTTAACTGCATAAAAGTTCATTTAGACACATGTTCCCTAGGATCGGTCGGAGTTATAAGATCTTCTATTGTTGATATTCAAGCCAATCTACGTCAAGATGTCGTATCATGTAGAAGCAATGGACTTGTCTGTAAACATTATCTTGCATTAATAAAACATAACATAGTATAACCCAATGCAATATTAATTCAACCGAGAGACACAACAGTTTTACGTTATTGCCGTTAAGTCAAATATTTTCCATCATTTTTCATCATCTAGAGCAATTCAATGGAATGAAAACTATAATCCAAGTCAACGAGCTGTGAAATTCACTGTCCATAAAGTGTCTGTCTGCCATAGTTTTGACAGAAACTTTTGCTTTAATTATAAAACACGTCTTCTAGTGGAACATGTACAAGTGTATATGGCATGATATAAGTTATTTTTGACAGGATATTTTCTCTCTCAGATTGGTGGATGTGCACGTTATTAAGAGCGTTATGCCAGTATTTTCCTTTTGAAATTACCGATTGGTATTTTACTTACAAAGAATCTTTAAGTTATTATATTATTATATTATATCATTATTATTTTTTTTATTAGTTTTCATATCAATGGCCTATTACCGGCGTTTAATTGCAAAGTGGAACCCCAAAAGGTCTATCACCGTGGGTTGCGTCAGCTTGACTATGATTCATGCGCAGGCTATGACCGCCCGTTTAATTGCCATTACAACACCCGAAGAGGCCTATCACCGTGGGTTATGTCAGGGTTACTGTGTTGCCTGAGGCTATGACCGCCGGTTCAATTTACCAAGTGGACGCCCAAAAAGGTCTATGACCGAGGGTTGTGTCAGCTGGACTGTGTTGCCGGAGGCTATGAACGCCGGTATAATTGCCATAAAAACCCTCCTTAAAGGCCTAATGCTGTGAATTATGTCAACTTGACTGTGTTGCCTGAGGCTATGACCTGTCGGTAAAATTGCAAAGTGGACACCCAAAGAAGCCTGCCACTGTACGCTTGTGTCAGCTTGACTGCATTACCTGAAGCTAAAACCGCCGATTTAATTGCCATAAAAAACCCTCTAAATGGCATATCACCGCGTATTTTGTCAGCTTGACAGTGTTCCTTGAGGCTATTACCGCCGGTTTAATTGCCATTTTAACACTCTAAAAGGCATATCACCGGGGGTTATGTCAGTGTGACTGTGTTCCCTGAGGCTATTACCGCCGGTTAAATTGCCATTTAAACACTCTAAAAGGCATATCACCGGGGGTTATGTCAGTGTGACTGCGTTGCTTGAGGCTATTACCGCCGGTTTAATTGCCAAGTGGAAACCAAATAAAGTCTATGATCGTGGGTTTTGTCAGCTTGACCGTGTTCACTGAAACTTTGACCACCGGTTTAATTTCTTAAAGAACCAACTTAAAGGCCTATTACCGTGGGTTGTGTCAGCTTGAATGTGTTCCCTGAAGTTATGACCGCCTGTTTAGTCACTTTCAGATCACTCTAAAAGACATATCACCGTGAGTTTCGTCAGCTTGACTTTCTTGCCTAAGGCAATGACTGCCGTTTTATTGCCATAAAACCGTCGAAAAGGCCTATCACCCTGGGTTGTGTCAGTTTTGACTGTGTTCCTTGAGACTATGACCGCCGGTTTAATTTCCATATGAACACTCTAAAAGGCCTATTACTGAAGGTTGTGTCAGCTTGATGCTATAAGTACCCTCTCAAGACTATAACCGTGGGTTGTCTCAGTTTGACTGTGTTACCTGAGGCTATAACAGCCGGTGTAATTGCCAAGTGGTCCCTCAAAAAGGGGTATATCATCGTGGGTTTTGTCAGCTTGCCTGTGTTGTCTGACGCTGAAACCGCCGGTGTTTTTGCCAATTGGACCTTGAAATAGGCCTAAACCCCATGGGTTCTGTCAGCTTGATTGTGTGTCCTAAGTACCGCCGGTTTAATTGCCATAGGAACCCTTTAAAAGGCCTAACACCGCGGGTTGTGTTAATTTGACTGTGTAGAACCACCATTACAACACTCTACAAGGCCTTTTACTGTGGGTTATGTAAACGTTATTGTGTTGCATGAGGCTATGGCCATCAGTTTCATTGCAAAGTGGACCCCTAAAAAGGCCTAAAACCGTGGGATCTGTCAGCTTGACCGTGTTTTCTTAGGTTATTACCACCGGTTCAATTGTCACAGAACCCTCAAAATGGCCTATCGGCGTGGATTGTGTAGTCTTGACTGTGTTGAGAACCCTCGATAAAGACTATCATATGACTGCCGGTTTAATTGCAATATTAACCCTCTAAAAGGCCTATTATCATGGGTTGTGTCTGCTTGGCTGTGTTGCCTGAATCTATTACCGCCGGTGTCATTGCCAAGTGGACCCCCAAAAAAGTTTGTCACCGTGGGTTGTGACAGCTAGACTGTGTTATCTGAGGCTATGACTGCTGTTGTCATTGTCAAGTAGATCCCCAAAACGGGCTATCATCGTCGGCTGTGCAAGAATATATAACAAAAACTTATTTCAGCATTTAATTTTAATTCTAACACTATCGGATTTTTTTCTATATAAACAAAGAAGGCCCGAAGCGTGCATTATTCTACAACAATGCACTCGCTGTTCTTACTATCTCCCTGTGTATAATCACATTGAGGGCGCCATTTTGTTTAAAAAATCTGATAAATAAAAACAATTTTTTGTCAAATTTTGTCGTGAAAGCTATCTAGAATGAAAGAAAATGGTCTAACTAAGAAAATGAATCCGAACACAAATATCTTTAATTCAGTCGTTAAAGCTGTACAGACTTTTAAAGTGTTGTTTACGTGACGTCACAATGTAGCGCCAAACAGCACGTGCAAAACAATCAAATCAAGTACGCTATTTTAATGTCGCAAACGAGTTAAGTTTTACATTTATTTCACTTTTAATAATTTGTATTTCGCTTGAAAAAATTATAGAGTTAAATAAAATAAACAAACAAAGTTTTATCAACGTTATTCAAAGTTCGTTATTCTAAAATGTTTCTACACACGGTAGATTTTAACGACAGTTTTTTTTTCAACCCACTGGCACAGCCTTTAAAGAACGTTTCTATGGGAAACTCTCAGGCGAAAAAAATTTAACCACCAAACATAAAGTTCAACTTTATAATAATAATTATATTTTTTCTTGACGTGTTAGAATGGAAATAGATATTAATTCTTCGTGCATTATTGTATAATAATGCACGTTTTTCGTTCAAATGCTTTGTAATTAATCACTCAGGCCTATCGGCCTTCGTGATTATATTACTACGCATTTGAACTCAAACCGTGCATTATTCTACAACAATGCACTCAGAATTGATATCTATTTCCTAAATAACGTTAAAGATCTAGTATATTCCCACAATTAGTAAAATATACCTTAAGGTATTACCATCCTAATGCATTACCTCCGCTGTGAAGAGTATTCAAATAGGCTAGAACTACTGTTTAACTACATTGAAAATGAGGACCGTGGGTTCAATCCCCAGAAGGGTCAACTTTTTTTTCCTTTTTTTCTTTTAACATTATTTATGGGAAAGAAAAAATTGTTTATATTTTGAATTTTTTGAATTTATATAGGTATTTATTGGCTAAATTATGCTAAATCTAGTAAAAAATATGGTACCTGATATTTTCAAAGTGTAATAAAATCAAAACTAGACGGTAAAAGTATTTCATATTTTACAAGATCAACCAATATACTTCTTTAAAAATTTAGAGAAACTTTGACTCATTTGGGTAAATTTTACGGATTTTTTTAAAATTAAGCTCCCTAAGTAGGAAAATGGTCAGACACGTGGTAAAAATGGGTGGGGTAAGGTAACATTTTTATAAGATTTCATAAATTTTAAGTAGAAACCATAATTTTGCTTATGTGGATTGTTAGATGAATGGTACTTATTTGTTTCTTACCAAAAACTAATGGAAAACATTTTTCATTACAATGTTATTGCAGATTATTTAAAGGTTCTTATTTCTTAAAAAACGTCCTCATAACATCCTAGCTTGAGTTCAGAAAAGTGGCCATAACTTTGATTTCCGACGGTAAACTTTGTTTAAATTGTGCATACAGGTGTACTTTAAGGTATATATCTGACCTCTGATGTCAATTTTTTAGTTCCTTGTAGTGCCCATTAGGGTCGTAATACCTTAATATGTATCTCTAGGTGTTATCAAACAAGGTAGGGAATATGGTTAAATTATAGCTTATGTATTATGGATGAAAGGATACTTTCCATATACAGCAATATAAATTTGCCTTACTTTTTGTGTCGCCTCTACGGAGTAGTGGCGACATATAGGGATCACTTCTCCGTCGTCTGTCTGTCTGTCCGTCCGTCACAAAAATTGTCCTGACTACTCCTCAAAAACTACTGGTGCAATTTCATCCAAACTTTACAGGAATGATCAGTACCAAGTCTAGTTGTGCATATTGTCAGCATTTTCCGGTTCAATGATTTTTGTCAGAGTTATGGCCCTTTAATAATTTTTGTTTTTAAAGTTTGTCCGGACTACTTCTCTTTTACCCTAATGCAATTTCAATGACACTTTACAGGATTGATCTGTAGCTCAAGTCCTTGCCGAATTGCACGGGTTTTCCGGTTTGGATGATTTTAGGCTGAGTTATGGCCCTTTGATAAAAAGATGTTTTTTTTCTGTGTGTTGCCAGATACACAAAAGCTTGTCCGGACTACTCCTCATAAACTACTGGTGCAATTTTTATCCAAACTTTACAGGAATGATCAGTACCAAGTCTAGGTTGTGCACTGTCCGTCTGTCTGTCCGTCTGTCGCAAAACTTGTCCCAACATGAAATTGGCCATCATGAGGCGACACATGTGTTCACTGATCGCTTCTTGTTTCAAGATATATCTACACGACAACAGCCGGTGTCGAGTGCTGTGTGGCTGCCGTAAAGAATTGCCACGTACTTCACTTCAGAATTATCTGGTCCTTAGGTATCATTGATTTCAGCACTTTTAAGTGTTCAAAATTGAGTACCGCTCAAGACGGTTCTATGAGGCGAGAGGGATGTTGCATTTTTCCATTATCCCTCATGTACAGACTCAATCAAACCAAATCTGCAATGTTAATGTAATTTTGCTAGTTTTAATGCTCCCATGGGATAACTTTTTGCCCATATATATTGCCTATTTTGGTATCCGTAAATGTAGCTCTTAAACTTTATAAAATCTTCACGAGGTTGGCTAATATAAGAAGATTAGAATTACAAAACAGCATGACGCTCTACATTTGATGAAACAATTTAATACATAATAAATATTCATGAATTTAAAATCTTCTTTTTAGAAAGTAACAAGAGCAATATCCGTTTAAATTAAAATGATAATAGAATCAAATACAGAAAAACATGTTCTGATCAGGAACTGATAAAAGAAATAAAATAAAAATTATTATTAAATATGTGTTTGATTTCCAATTTAATCGTTTTTTGCCCATGGGAAAACATTTAAAAAATGATATATGAAAATTTAAAAAACAACAACAATAAACAACAACACAAATAAAAAACAAATAAAGAAGGTGTTACCCAATATTTGCTAAACAGACCAAGTTTCTTAATAATAAAGAAAAGAGGGATACGTGATGAAATAAAATGTATGAAATATTTTTTAAATGCAGAAGTTGTACATTTCATCGTGTAACATAAGATAAATATTATCAGTCAGCATTATATTTAAGCTTATTTAGACTAAAACGCTTTTAACATTACTATAAATCACATCAATACCTTTCTCTTTATATCGTTTTTTATAACTTCTCAGGTTTATTATATTCAATTTACGAGCTTTAAAGAGATGTGTATCTCGGATTATAGTTTAAGAGAGGGCACATCTGTATTAATAAATGTTAATAATACTTAAAGTAAGAAGCAACTAGTTGCCAGCTGCTTATTCTAAACGATTTATCAAATAGAAGCTAATGTTGCCGTTCCAAGGCGGCGCCCCACTG
Organism: Ruditapes philippinarum; assembly: GCF_026571515.1. Lineage (NCBI taxonomy): Eukaryota > Metazoa > Mollusca > Bivalvia > Venerida > Veneridae > Ruditapes > Ruditapes philippinarum. The sequence continues at coordinate 15,765 of NW_026854918.1, forward strand.
TGTTCTTCAGATGTATGTCTATGTTGTTTCATACTATTTTGGTGACACTTTTGCTTGTGTCCCTTGTTGTTTTCTCGTCTACGGTAAGTATCTTCCCCATTGCCTCTAGTTTTTATTTCTTTGATTAACCCCTTTCCCCCGGTCTCCTGTCCCCTTCCCCTTTGTGGGCCTATTATTATTTTCTTTGAATTCCTAATCAGTTACAAATTATTGATCATTTAATGATTAACCTGTCTTTGCCCTGTCCTTTGTATGTTTGGCGTCCGCCTGGGCTCCTTGCCATTGGTTCTTGCTGGGTCATATGGGGGTTGCGTTCATTGAAAAGGCATATCACCGGGGGTTATGTCAGTGTGACTGCGTTGCTTGAGGCTATTACCGCCGGTTTAATTGCCAAGTGGAAACCAAATAAAGTCTATGATCGTGGGTTTTGTCAGCTTGACCGTGTTCACTGAAACTTTGACCACCGGTTTAATTTCTTAAAGAACCAACTTAAAGGCCTATTACCGTGGGTTGTGTCAGCTTGAATGTGTTCCCTGAAGTTATGACCGCCTGTTTAGTCACTTTCAGATCACTCTAAAAGACATATCACCGTGAGTTTCGTCAGCTTGACTTTCTTGCCTAAGGCAATGACTGCCGGTTTTATTGCCATAAAACCGTCGAAAAGGCCTATCACCCTGGGTTGTGTCAGTTTGACTGTGTTCCTTGAGACTATGACCGCCGGTTTAATTTCCATATGAACACTCTAAAAGGCCTATTACTGAAGGTTGTGTCAGCTTGATGCTATAAGTACCCTCTCAAAGACCTATAACCGTGGGTTGTCTCAGTTTGACTGTGTTACCTGAGGCTATAACAGCCGGTGTAATTGCCAAGTGGTCCCTCAAAAAGGTATATCATCGTGGGTTTTGTCAGCTTGCCTGTGTTGTCTGACGCTGAAACCGCCGGTGTTTTTGCCAATTGGACCCTTGAAATAGGCCTAAACCCATGGGTTCTGTCAGCTTGATTGTGTGTCCTAAGTACCGCCGGTTTAATTGCCATAGGAACCCTTTAAAAGGCCTAACACCGCGGGTTGTGTTAATTTGACTGTGTAGAACCACCATTACAACACTCTACAAGGCCTTTTACTGTGGGTTATGTAAACGTTATTGTGTTGCATGAGGCTATGGCCATCAGTTTCATTGCAAAGTGGACCCCTAAAAAGGCCTAAAACCGTGGGATCTGTCAGCTTGACCGTGTTTTCTTAGGTTATTACCACCGGTTCAATTGTCACAGAACCCTCAAAATGGCCTATCGGCGTGGATTGTGTAGTCTTGACTGTGTTGAGAACCCTCGATAAAGACTATCATATGACTGCCGGTTTAATTGCAATATTAACCCTCTAAAAGGCCTATTATCATGGTTTGTGTCTGCTTGGCTGTTTGCCTGAATCTATTACCGCCGGTGTCATTGCCAAGTGGACCCCCAAAAAAGTTTGTCCACCGTGGGTTGTGGACAGCTAGACTGTGTTATCTGAGGCTATGACTCTGCTGTTGTCATTGTCAAGTAGATCCCCAAAACGGGCTATCATCGTCGGCTGTGCAAGAATATATAACAAAAACTTATTTCAGCATTTAATTTTAATTCTAACACTATCGGATTTTTTCTATATAAACAAAGAAGGCCCGAAGCGTGCATTATTCTACAACAATGCACTCGCTGTTCTTACTATCTCCCTGTGTATGAATCACATTGAGGGCGCCAATTTTGTTTAAAAAATCTGATAAATAAAAACAATTTTTTGTCAAATTTTGTCGTGAAAGCTATCTAGAATGAAAGAAAATGGTCTAACTAAGAAAATGAATCCGAACACAAATATCTTTAATTCAGTCGTTAAAGCTGTACAGACTTTTAAAGTGTTGTTTACGTGACGTCACAATGTAGCGCCAAACAGCACGTGCAAAACAATCAAATCAAGTACGCTATTTTAATGTCGCAAACGAGTTAAGTTTTACATTTATTTCACTTTTAATAATTTGTATTTCGCTTGAAAAATTATAGAGTTAAATAAAATAAACAAACAAAGTTTTATCAACGTTATCAAAGTTCGTTATTCTAAAAATGTTTCTACACACGGTAGATTTAACGACAGTTTTTTTTCAACCCACTGGCACAGCCTTTAAAGAACGTTTCTATGGGAAACTCTCAGGCGAAAACAAATTTAACCACCAAACATAAAGTTCAACTTTATAATAATAATTATATTTTTTCTTGACGTGTTAGAATGGAAATAGATATTAATTCTTCGTGCATTATTGTATAATAATGCACGTTTTTCGTTCAAATGCTTTGTAATTAATCACTCAGGCCTATCGGCCTTCGTGATTATATTACTACGCATTTGAACTCAAACCGTGCATTATTCTACAACAATGCACTCAGAATTGATATCTATTTCCTAAATAACGTTTAAAGATCTAGTATATATTCCACAATTAGTAAAATATACCTTAAGGTATTACCATCCTAATGCATTACCTCCGCTGTGAAGAGTATTCAAATAGGCTAGAACTACTGTTAACTACATTGAAAATGAGGACCGTGGGTTCAATCCCCAGAAGGGTCAACTTTTTTTTCCTTTTTTTCTTTTAACATTATTTATGTATCTCTCATGTCCCATTTGGAAAGAAAAAATTGTTTAATTTTGATTTTTTGAATTTATATAGGTATTTATTGGCTAAATTATGCTAAATCTAGTAAAAAATATGGTACCTGATATTTTCAAAGTGTAATAAAATCAAAACTAGACGGTAAAAGTATTTCATATTTTACAAGATCAACCAATATACTTCTTTAAAAATTTAGAGAAACTTTGACTCATTTGGGTAAATTTTACGGATTTTTTTAAAATTAAGCTCCCTAAGTAGGAAAATGGTCAGACACGTGGTAAAAATGGGTGGGGTAAGGTAACATTTTTATACAGATTTCATAAATTTTAAGTAGAAACCATAATTTTGCTTATGTGGATTGTTAGATGAATGGTACTATTTGTTTCTTACCAAAAACTAATGGGAAAACATTTTTCATTACAATGTTATTGCAGATTATTTAAAGGTTCCTTATTTCTAAAAAAACGTCCTCATAACATCCTAGCTTGAGTTCAGAAAAGTGGCCATAACTTGATTTCCGACGGTAAACTTTGTTTAAATTGTGCATACAGGTGTACTTTAAGGTATATATCTGACCTCTGATGTCAATTTTTTAGTTCCTTGTAGTGCCCATTAGGGTCGTAATACCTTAATATGTATCTCTAGGTGTTATCAAACAAGGTAGGAATATGGTTAAATTATAGCTTATGTATTATGGATGAAAGGATACTTTCCATATACAGCAATATAAATTTGCCTTACTTTTTGTGTCGCCTCTACGGAGTAGTGGCGACATATAGGGATCACTTCTCCGTCGTCTGTCTGTCTGTCCGTCCGTCACAAAACTTGTCCTGACTACTCCTCAAAAACTACTGGTGCAATTTCATCCAAACTTTACAGGAATGATCAGTACCAAGTCTAGTTGTGCATATTGTCAGCATTTTCCGGTTCAATGATTTTTGTCAGAGTTATGGCCCTTTAATAATTTTTGTTTTTAAAGTTTGTCCGGACTACTTCTCTTTTACCACTAATGCAATTTCAATGACACTTTACAGGATTGATCTGTAGCTCAAGTCCTTGCCGAATTGCACGGGTTTTCCGGTTGGATGATTTTAGGCTGAGTTATGGCCCTTTGATAAAAAGATGTTTTTTTTCTGTGTGTTGCCAGATACACAAAAGCTTGTCCGGACTACTCCTCATAAACTACTGGTGCAATTTTATCCAAACTTTACAGGAATGATCAGTACCAAGTCTAGTTGTGCACTGTCCGTCTGTCTGTCCGTCTGTCGCAAAACTTGTCCCAACATGAAATTGGCCATCATGAGGCGACACATGTGTTCACTGATCGCTCTTGTTTCAAGATATATCTACATCACAACAGCCGGTGTCGAGTGCTGTGTTGCTGCCGTAAAAAGTTGCCCCGTACTTCACTTCAGCGTTGTTATATTTTTTCTGGTCCTAAGGGATCATTGATTTCAGTACTTTTAAGTGTTCAAAATTGAGTACCGCTCAAGACGGTGCTATGAGGCGGGAGTGATGTTGCATTTTTCCATTATCCCTCATGTACAGACTCAATCAAACCAAATCTGCAATGTTAATGTAATTTTGCTAGTTTTAATGCTCCCATGGGATAACTTTTTGCCATATATATTGCCTATTTTGTATCCGTAAATGTAGCTCTTAACTTTATAAAATCTTCACGAGGTTGGCTAATATAAGAAGATGAGAATTACAAAACAGCATGACGCTCTACATTTGATGAAACAATTTAATACATAATAAATATTCATGAATTTAAAATCTCTTTTTAGAAAGTAACAAGAGCATATCCGTTTAAATTTAAAATGATAATAGAATCAATACAGAAAAACATGTTCTGATCAGGAACTGATAAAAGAAATAAAATAAAAATTATTATTAAATATGTGTTTGATTTCCAATTTAATCGTTTTTGCCCATGGAAAACATTTAAAAAATGATAATGAAAATTTAAAAAACAACAACAATAAACAACAACACAAATAAAAACAAATAAAGAAGGTGTTACCCAATATTTGCTAAACAGACCAAGTTTCTTAATAATAAAGAAAAGAGGGATACGTGATGAAATAAAATGTATGAAATATTTTAAATGCAGAAGTTGTACATTTCATCGTGTACATAAGATAAATATTATCAGTCAGCATTATATTTAAGCTTATTTAGACTAAAACGCTTTTAACATTACTATAAATCACATCAAATACCTTTCTCTTTATATCGTTTTTATAACTTCTCAGGTTTATTATATTCAATTTACGAGCTTTAAAGAGATGTGTATCTCGGATTATAGTTTAAGAGAGGGCACATCTGTATTAATAAATGTTAATAATACTTAAAGTAAGAAGCAACTAGTTGCCAGCTGCTTATTCTAAACGATTTATCAAATAGAAGCTAATGTTGCCGTTCCAAGGCGGCGCCCCACTGTGTTCTTCAGATGTATGTCTATGTTGTTTCATACTATTTTGGTGACACTTTTGCTTGTGTCCCTTGTTGTTTTCTCGTCTACGGTAAGTATCTTCCCCATTGCCTCTAGTTTTTATTTCTTTGATTAACCCCTTTCCCCCGGTCTCCTGTCCCCTTCCCCTTTGTGGGCCTATTATTATTTTCTTTGAATTCCTAATCAGTTACAAATTATTGATCATTTAATGATTAACCTGTCTTTGCCCTGTCCTTTGTATGTTTGGCGTCCGCCTGGGCTCCTTGCCATTGGTTCTTGCTGGGTCATATGGGGGTTGCGTTCATTGAACGCCGCCTTTCCTTGTTGATCTTGTTTATCATATTTTATAATTGTTGCACAAGTGGGGAGGAGAAAGGCTATGTTGTAAACAATTGTCTAACTTTTGTTTAAATACTGCCTAACAATAACTGAACTGGATCATACACGAGTAAGAGGAATAAAACATATATTACACTTGAACATGTTTTACAAAATTTTATGGTAACTGCTCAAAGTATGTGAAATTTAACGATGAAATATAACAACGACGTGTCGACGACATGGTCGAAAATATTAGCTTATATGATGTTTTAGTAAAAGCGTGCAGTCAATACAAAATATAATCCCAATTGTTCCATGTTAATAACAAACCTCCAAAACGTTCGTTTTTTTTTAACAAATTTCGTTACATTCAGAGTTAGATTAGATAAAGTATTTTTTTCTTGTAAGAATGGTGTGTCTAAGGACATTGAAATAATTGCAGAATAAAAATTAATTATTCAATCTTATTCCTTAGAGTGAAATCTTCATAAAATGTAAAAAAAGAACCCAACAAAAACTCAAGTTTGTTGCAAATTATGCAATTCTTCTATGAATCGATACATGATGTTTTTGTTTACTACAGTTTTTTTTCGCAAATTATCTTTTTATATTGTTTAAGACCCCCCCCCCCCTCAATCTTTCATCATTTTTTCAATTGACTAAAAAAAAATATAAATGACTCAACAAAACTTTATCTTGTGTAAAATATAATACCCCTTTTCTTAACCTTTTCTTGAAGAGATTCACGTTTAAGCTCTTTGAAATTATTTGAAAATGTCTACAACAACATATGTATATTATTTTGTAATGTATGTTATGTAAATGAATTAATTGAAAAATGAATGTATTATGTAAAAATGAAAATACAAATAAACGGGCCTAAAACGTGGTTCCAACTTAAAAAATACGTTACATTCAGAGTTAGATTGGATAAAGTAATTATTTGATAATTTAAAAGTAATTTTTCTTGTAAGAATGATGTATCTAAAGACATTGAAATAATTACAGAATAAAAGATTTTTAGCCAATCTTATTTCTTAGAGTGATATCTTCATAAAATGTAAAAAAGGAACACAACAAAAACTTATGTTTGTTGCAAATTATGACATTCTTCTTTGATTCGATACATGATGGATGATTTAATTAAGAAATGACATTATTAAAAATAAAACTTTTGAATGTCATTGAAAGCTTTGGGGGGTTACGACTTAAACACAAATTTCATTTCATTTACAAATAAAAAAATTATCCTCTCACAAATATGGATTTAGGAATTGCCTTCAAGACCATTGATATATAATTACTTTCATAGAGAAGTAGAATTCCCAGAAATATATAATTATTTTGTCTGATGCTGAAGGTGCCAATCTGATCTTCTAGAGAAAATGAAGTTTCTAATAATTTATAACGTAAATATAACCTTGACATGTTCACTTTTTCATCACAAACAGTTGGAAATAGTGTAATTTCTACCGAAGTTAACAATATTGATATGCCATATTTATAGTTATGCTGTATTTATGTGATAAGGTTCTTTCTATCATGAATTTATATGGAAAAAAAACAGTAGTAAAATATTACTTTTGTTGTTTCATCTCTACGGTATAATCGATCTATTGTATGGTACAAATTTACCATTGGAATCAAGTAATCAACATCTATACAGTCAATCTAGAGTTTTCTACTTTATCAAATAAATCATTTATTACTTTATTGGTTTATCTATAACGTAAATATAACCTTTACATGTTTATTTTTGTCATCAAGAACGGTTGAAAACAGTGCATTTTACACGTTAAGTTTAATAACAATGTTGATATACCGTTGCTACAGTCATGATGTATTTATATTTTTAGTGTTTTTATTATGAATTTATATGAAAACAGTCAAATATTTCTTTTGATCTCTACGGTATACGGTATTATCGATCTATGGTATGGTAATAACTTACCAAGGGAATCAAGTAATATATTTCTATATAGTTAATCCAGAATTTCCTGCCTTATCAAATTAATCATTTATTGGGTTATAGGGCTTTCAGCTATTGTCATTTTGTGATATCAGATTATTCTGTAAGTACATAAGAGCAACATAACTATCTTATAGAAATTTAGATATAATGTTAAAGATCCTTTATGTTGTAATTAAGATTGTTACCACACTTAACAGAAATTTTATATATGTATATAATATATTATTATGCTTATAAAACAATTTTCAAACATGAAGAATATGTAAAATATTTGAGCACGTTATATGTAATCATTAAAATATATGCATTCATTTCTTATTGAAAATTAAATTAAGACTTTATAGAAAATAAAGTTCTAATTACCTCCCTTTATTTGCATGAAATGTTAAATTCGGTAATATCTTTATAAATAATGCTTTTTTTGATCTTACAATATTGATAAATCTTCATTCGAGCATTATATTTATGATATAAAACCATAAAATATGTGTTACAGGAATACTTAAGATGTGCATTAACTGCTGCTACAATAAGTAAAGTGCTGGATTACAGAACTAGATCGCATTTCTCGTTCCAGAATGTTCATTCATTACACTTTCAATCAAATATTGATTTCTGTGCTATCTAAATATTGCCCGACGCAAATATCCGTCAAAAACCGGCCTCTTTCACAAAATAAAATAAAGTTTTTCTCTTAATATGCCAATTACATTTCTCCAATTATGCCAAAACTGTCACAAGGATATACATTGTGTCAATTAATTTCAGAGTTTCGTCAGTCTTGAAAGACACTTGATAATACGGTAATAACATGCCCACGACGGGCGAAATAAAACGTTATCATTCCAATACTTCTTGATTACAAATAGAATAGCAGAAATATTTTATAACACTTATTTTTATCGATTATTTTCCAATAAAGCTTTTATGATACAAAACTTCGTAAACAAAGAGAAAACATCATCTGATACTATCAACAAAATAGTGAATGTTTATTTTTATTTTTTTTATTTTTTGTTTCTTGTCTTTTTGGTTTGTCTGTCAAAAAATGAAAAGAAATGTTTTTATATATTAGCTCGGAAAAAGACATATTTTGTATAAAAATGTTAAGAGATAAGCCGCGCTTGTTACATCTGAAAACGTTTTATTGCATGGAAATTAAATAGACATATTTTAATATTGCATGGATTCTTTAGGAAACAGTGAGCATTTCGTAATTAAACAGGCGATATTGCTTAAAATGAAGGACACAAAATTAAAGTAAATTTCTATTTTTTAGGTTGCATCAATACAGTATATGCCATATGGCGACTATCAAGCTTTACTGGTGGAAGAAGACTTCAGAGGCCCCTCTGTGTATTATTTCAAGCATCTGGGTAAAACAACTGACATTCCGTAGCTGACTAGATAGCTTTAACTTTCTGAGTAGTTTATTATATTCAATTTATGTTTCGTTTTAAGATATGTCTCTCAGATTGTAGTTTAAAAGAGCACATCTGTATTAATACACATTAATTAAACTAAAATTAAGAAGAGACTAGTTGCCAACTGCTTATTCTAATCGGTTTATGTAACCGAATCTAATGCTCATGTACAGACCAAATTAAAGTGAGTTTGAAATTGTTATTTTGCTGTTTTAATGCCTCCAAGCGGATTACTTTTTTTCTAGATATTTATCTAACAGAATTTTAAGTTGACTTGATGATTTTAGAACAAGTGAAGAAAGAATGTTATGTTATTAACAATTGTATTACTTTCCAATAAATACTGATTAACAATGACAGAACAGAATCATACACGAATTAGAGAAATAAAACTTTTCCTTAAATTAGATTTTATAGAAATTTAAGATTTCATCATTATAACATTGTCCTGATGTTCACATATTACAGAGTTTTCACTTCATCATATATTTGTCATTGATCAGGCTCTTTTCCAGGTTGCGTGACTGTCCGATAATTAAATCTACAGATGTATATTTCCTGTAGTACAGTTTTCTTTATTTGGTAGTGGTAAGATAATACATAAGGGTATGCATTTTCAGAAAACACAAAATGTACAAAGGCTAGCAACAACTAATCCTGCTTTAAACGTTATATTTTTATTTCTGCTTTAGAATTTAAAGTAATAATTTTGATATCTTCTTATATCACCCTTTCTCATTTGTTGATAAATCGTTCCCATATTTTATTCGAAAAATTTCAGAATAATTATCATTCAATTGTATATTGTAAATATTTTTGATATATTTACTGTCATTTTAAATTCTTTTCGACTAAAATTTCCATAAAATAAAAATGGTGAAAAGCGAAATTTCTTGCAATAAATGACCATATGATGATAGATATGTTTTTATTATGATAGAAAAATGCATCTTCAGAAAGATCAAATTTCAAATGTAAAACTGTTAAGTAAAGGAAAGAACAGAACTTAAATGAGCTCCAATTTTGCAAATAAGTTTTTTTTTAGTCAAGACCTACATCAAATGACACACATGTCACCATAAATATTTCCAGCCCCTCAGGCAAAAAAGCCTCAGTGATGTCCCTTTAAAAAATATTTGTTTTAATCATACAGAGAAAGTTGTCCTCTCAAAATATAGATAAAAGAATCCCCCTGAAATTTCTTGATATTATAGATAATTACTTTCTCAGAGAAGTAGAAATCATAGAATTATAATTATTTTGTCTAAAAGTGACATGTGCCAATTACAAACACAAACTTCTAAAAAAAATGCTTGTCATTTATAGCACAAAAATAATAAACTTAATCACTAGATACGGTGTTCACCATTTTCATCATAAATGGTTTGTTCATTAAATTAACAATATTGATATACCATATTAACATTCATTTGATATTTGATTTTTATCACGACTTTCTAGGAAACCCAGGAAAATATTACCTTTGATGTTTCATCTGTACGGTAAGATCGATGTACGGTGGTACAGGGTATCAGATGTGTTTTCTATATCGTTTATTGTGAATTTCTTATTTTGTCTTCCAATCATTTATTTTCAACTATAGCCGTTTTGTATAAGTATCGAACAACACAAATATCTTACAGATGTTTTGAAAAGCCGATATACCTCTGATATATTTCAGCAGTACGAACTCATTGAAAAAAACGAGATCATGTTGATTCTAATGTGTTGAGTGTGACATAATACGTTAACACAATGAGTAATTGAATGATGTAATCACTTTAATATCTAAATCAAATGAAGTCCAACCGACATTTCAATTTTCATGGCTTCAAAGATCACACCTTTTCTAGATTTTTATTTCACAACAGCATGTTTCAAGTGTCGTGTGGCAGCTGTAAAAAGTGCTTCATACTTCACTGTTATTATATTTTCTGGTCCTTCGTCAGCATTGATTCAAGCTCATGAAATACCGCTTAATCCGGTGCTATAGGGCGTGAGCGATGTTGCAGTTTTACTATCACTCATGAACAGAGTCTTTGAAAATGAGCCTGCAAATTTCATTTCGTTGCTTCCGAGGGATCACCCTTTTTCCAGATTTTTATACTTCACAACGGCTGGTGACATATGCCTTGAGCCAGCTGTAAAAAGTGACCCATACTTCACTTCAATGTTTTTATATTTTTCGAGTCCATCGGGTCATAGATTCCAGCACGTTAAGCCGCTGCTAGAAGCGCACTTTCCCAATATTCTCCCATGAACAGACTATAGAAAGCGAGTCTGCAATTTTCATATAATGTTGTCTTTTTCATTGCTTCCGAGGGAACATCGCTTTTCCAGATTTTTATTTTATTACGTTTGTGTTAAATCTCATCCAAGGAATTTTCGCTGTTTTATTAATGGATATGACCGAATAAAGAAAAATCCGAAATTTGAAATGACTTCATTATTGGCGGTCAACAAGCCTAAAACCTAAAATTTGAAGTTCTTACATTGACGAAGTAAAGCACTTACAATGAAGAAACCTGCAAAGGTTAATGGAGAAATATGCTTAGAATGTAATTGAAAATCGAAATATTTTTACCGATTTTAGAACCTTTTCCGGTTTTTCTTTGGTAATCTTGGACAATTAAAATGATTCCTGAGTAAAGGGGTGTTAGAATGATCTAAAAATGTGCACATAAGTTATTGGTCAAGACCTACATCAAATGGTTAAAAAACTTTGGAAAATACTTTTATTCCTACTCCCGTCATGTAAACAAACTCAGTGGAGTTCCTTTAATACAAAGCAATTCATTACATTTTATTTAGTTTTATAGAGGTTTTTTTTTTCCAAAATATTTTATCTTATTGATAAATTGTTAGCTGTTGTGCCATGAATGATTTATTTACAGCTGATTGTAAATATCATTGATATGTTTATTTCATTATATCTTATAATTGTTAATATTGTCATTTATCATTGAACTTTATCCGTCCGTCGTAATTTCAATTTAACTAATCTTGCCTTCTGTTTCTATCTTTGTTTTTATATTTATGCCTATAATTTTATATTCCAAGTGACATCTAATTGGCGTCAATTTATTTTCTCATTACTCCGCACATGTCTCCAATTATGTCAAACCTGTCACAAGAATTTACAACAGGGCAATTAATTTCAGATTTTCTTCAGCCGTAGCCTTGAAGAGGATAGATTCGTGTAAACACTTAACCAAACCCTTAATATGACGGTATTTACAAGTCAATGAACGGCTAAATAGGACAATCTATATAACCGTATAATTTGTACTTTATACGTTATCACTTCCAATATTTCTCATTTAAGAAACGATTTAAGGCTTCATAGAAGTGTGTATACGCAAACCACATGAATATCGCCAACATTTACATTATACTAAATAATGTATGTATCTCACATACGTCCTATTATTTCGATAATATGATATTTCCCAAGTAGGCACATTCAATAATCATTTTATAACTTGCTATTACAAAAAACGATTTCTTATCCATGAGCATTCTGACAGAAAATCAGAAATAATATGGGGACTCTATTTCAAATATAATAGCTTTCTTGTAAAAAATACATCAAGTGAGGTAATATTTTTTTTTCATTAGAAAGCGGACGCCATTTTGCAAAATGAAATAAAAGGTGTTCAAGAATATGTCAGAATCGTTAAGTATCCATAAAGTTGTTCAGGATCATACGAAGATACTCGTACGAAGATATTCGGTCCGCTTAAAATACAATGGCCAGAGGGCATTTTGTTGGGAAAGTCAAATCATTCGAGAAACTGTTGGCAAAATGAAGATATACTAGTATATGGTTAGTATATGGTTAAGTCAGATCGGTTTTATTGTCAATGACGTTTTTATAAATTCAAATAAATGTCCAGTACGCATGTGATAGCTTATCACTTTAAGAACTGAACAATTGAATTGTAAATCCTATGAAAGAATGAGCATTGACATACAGATACATCACAATATATTGTACAATATTTTCCACTGTGATACAATGTTGAATTTTAGTTTGACACCCGGTTTTCTTTGTTAAGAATATTTGAGAATGCTCACATACTGATGTATGTTATAGGTAAGATGCTCGCTTTGATCTATTATTGGTGGTATTTCTACTACTACTACACAACACTATATATCTGATATTAGGTAAGGAATACAAAACAGCATTTCATCAGCTTAAATATTAATGAATTTAAACTCTCCGTTCAGAAAATAATAAACTGTGCACAACAGGATATCCCGGTAAAATTAGAAAATGTATTAAAAGCAAAGTAAAGATAAATTGTTCTCAAATAAACTGATAGAGATAATAAAATTTTGAATATCTGAAATATCAAAGTATTAATAAACTCAACTTTTTTTACCCATTGGAATAATCTAGCTTATGCGGGACAACGATACAAATATTCAGTAGAACTTGTTATAATTTAAAAGTTTATTTTTTCATGTTTTACTAACATAATCGTCAGTTACCCACGATACAATATCATTGTCCTGAAACATATTATAACCTACATCTTTTTATAAGAACATATTTATAACGAAAACAAAATTTCATAAGCATACGAAAAAAGGTATTATCGCTTTTTATAATAAAGGTTGTTAAAACTATACAGTTATACAAACGAAATTTAGTTTGTTTCACGTTTAATAGAAATAAGTGTAGGAATGATGCCTAATGGGATGAATAAAATTCAAATTTGTGATCAGAGCTTAAATGCTAAAAATCCTCTTGAAATGAATATGCAATATAATTAAAAAAAAAGAAAAAACCTGAAAATTATTAGACCTTTTCAACACTATTTGTCAATTGAACGATGTTTGATATATGTTATGCAGCAGTATTGCAATAACTATAATAAAGCGGAGAACCTGACATGTTAGATATCACGCTTGATTAAGTTCCAACCAATACAAAAATTATCAGACAGAATGAGATAATTGATTTGTTTCTATTTATGTAACAATCAATTGAAATGTAAATTCAATACAATTTTATACTATTTATGCTTCATATTCATCTACTTCATTGTTTATGTAAAAGCTGACAAACACTTGCTTTTGCAACAGAATATCTAACATTAGGAGTCAGATTAGATGAAGTCACTTTTCATTATAATTATAATACGACTGTTGTTTCATGGTAGAAGCAATATGTTCAGATATTTATCGTATTGATATAAATATGTTACAAGTAGAAACATTTATCATTCCATCTAAAAATAACAACAAATTGCATACAAAACGTATCATTGTTTAATGGAATGTATGCAATTGTGTCGTTTATGAGAATCGCTCATTTGAAATGTTATTAAATAGAGTGTTGGACTGTTAATCGGACAACCCGTGTTCAATTCCTGGACAGTGTAAGTACTTTTGTTGTGATTGATCAAGAAATCCTGTCTACGGTCATTCGCACTGTACCTCTGCTCTGGCATTCAGATTTGTGAAAGTTAAGGCAGCTAGTACTGCCTGCTATGCGGTGTCTGAACTGTGCTCTGGTGAATACAAAATAGCCTACTACCGTGATACCAAGGGTAAACTCCCAACACTACCAACACCAAGGCATGTTATATCTGTAAAAACAAGGATTAGGTTTTATGTTGGTACATTAGTTATCTTTTATCATGTACAGATAAATTAGTGATTTGGAATATTTATTTTTTAAATTCCTTTCAAAACTGCAGCTCAATGTCTCATTCTAGATAGTCCAGATGGTGTACAACATTAATTTGAAAAGAATTTGTGAACATGAGAAATGAGAACGTTGCAAAATTGGTGTGAGTGTACTATGAAATAATGTTTGATATTGGGAAATCACATCGTGCAAACTCTTAACCCATTACTTCATATACACGCCTTTTAACGCCTTTTTCACCCCCCCCTTTTTGTTGTCTCAAATGGTGAAAAAATGCCTTATTTAGGCCCCCAACACTTGTTTTTGTTTGAGAAATGTTGTTAAAAAAAGTGACCAGTTTTTCGGCGCGGCCCCCCAACCAAAAGATACATCAGGGGGTTGCCAGAAGGGAGATGTGCCCCCTTCTGTTTGGGGGGTTTGAAGGGGGGCGGAGTCCCCCTCATCGCCAAAAATTTGTTGGACTTGTGAGAGGCTATAAATGACCCCAGATTGATCATAAGGTAACGTGTAACCAACGCTGAAAAGCATTTGACTCTATCTCAATCCATTGAGAAGTTGCAGCACTTTGAAATCAATTATGATGGAAAAAACCAACGCAAAATAGTGATTTTTTGGCAATTTTGAGATGTCCCCTCGTTGCCATGGTAACAGAAAATTTAAGCCTGAGCATGTTGTTGCAAGGGCAATGGTCCAGTCAACATTTGTGCCAAGTTTAATTAGTGATGAATCAGTTTTTATAGTATTATAGCAATTTGAACTTGTAACGGGAGACTTTTCAATGAAAACAGCCATTTTTCACAAAATGCTCATGAAGTAATGGGTTAATGAAAAAAATAAAAAAATCTACAAAACAACAATTTTTCTTCAAATTTATATGACAGGCCATGTTTAAACATGGAAAAACGCGATTTAGGGTAATTTCAAGTATTTTCATCATTTTCTGTTAACCCATTACTTCATATACACGCCTTTTAACGCCTTTTTCACCCCCCCCCCTTTTTGTTGTCTCAAATGGTGAAAAAATGCCTTATTTAGGCCCCCAACACTTGTTTTTGTTTGAGAAATGTTGTTATAAAAAGTGACCAGTTTTTCGGCGCGGCCCCCCAACCAAAAGATACATCAGGGGGTTGCCAGAAGGGAGATGTGCCCCCTTCTGTTTGGGGGGTTTGAAGGGGGGCGGAGTCCCCCTCATCGCCAAAAATTTGTTGGACTTGTGAGAGGCTATAAATGACCCCAGATTGATCATAAGGTAACGTGTAACCAACGCTGAAAAGCATTTGACTCTATCTCAATCCATTGAGAAGTTGCAGCACTTTGAAATCAATTATGATGGAAAAAACCAACGCAAAATAGTGATTTTTTGGCAATTTTGAGATGTCCCCTCGTTGCCATGGTAACAGAAAATTTAAGCCTGAGCATGTTGTTGCAAGGGCAATGGTCCAGTCAACATTTGTGCCAAGTTTAATTAGTGATGAATCAGTTTTTATAGTATTATAGCAATTTGAACTTGTAACGGGAGACTTTTCAATGAAAAACAGCCATTTTTCACAAAATGCTCATGAAGTAATGGGTTAATGAAAAAAATAAAAAAATCTACAAAACAACAATTTTTCTTCAAATTTATATGACAGGCCATGTTTAAACATGGAAAAACGCGATTTAGGGTAATTTCAAGTATTTTCATCATTTTCTGTTAACCCATTACTTCATATACACGCCTTTTAACGCCTTTTTCACCCCCCCCCTTTTTGTTGTCTCAAATGGTGAAAAAATGCCTTATTTAGGCCCCCAACACTTGTTTTTGTTTGAGAAATGTTGTTAAAAAAAGTGACCAGTTTTTCGGCGCGGCCCCCCAACCAAAAGATACATCAGGGGGTTGCCAGAAGGGAGATGTGCCCCATTCTGTTTGGGGGGTTTGAAGGGGGGCGGAGTCCCCCTCATCGCCAAAAATTTGTTGGACTTGTGAGAGGCTATAAATGACCCCAGATTGATCATAAGGTAACGTGTAACCAACGCTGAAAAGCATTTGACTCTATCTCAATCCATTGAGAAGTTGCAGCACTTTGAAATCAATTATGATGGAAAAAACCAACGCAAAATAGTGATTTTTGGCAATTTTGAGATGTCCCCTCGTTGCCATGGTAACAGAAAATTTAAGCCTGAGCATGTTGTTGCAAGGGCAATGGTCCAGTCAACATTTGTGCCAAGTTTAATTAGTGTTGAATCAGTTTTTATAGTATTATAGCAATTTGAACTTGTAACGGGAGACTTTTCAATGAAAACAGCCATTTTTCACAAAATGCTCATGAAGTAATGGGTTAACTTCAGTAAAATATACTTTATGCAAGACAATTGATGTCATGTGATATAAATCAAAATTTATTGCATATTACTGGATATTTCCGATTTTCCATAATGCTGGATTTTTCTTATTTTCCATATTTCTGGATATTTTTGATTTTCCATATTGTTGGATATTTCTGATAACACAAACAATGTGATTCTTTATGTGATCTAAAAATACGAAATGTTGACTTTTATTTTTTCTTATTTTTTCCTCATAAAACATTTAAGGGAACATTTGTTGTTTCAATGTAATCCCCTGATTGTGCAGTATGACAATAAAAACATTTCATAAATATTTATTTCACTCAAGAGATTCTTAATGCTAAGTTTAACTACCATTCTATAAAAGGATAGATGGTTCATAATGGTGTTTTGTCCGAAGAAAGATTCATCCAAAAGATGCAGCGACAAATTTATTAATCAATAAAAGTTGTTGTTTTTCTTTTCTCTATCATGATGTGGAATTTTCCACTCTATATATTCAACTCACTAAAACAACCACATCTAACTTTAATGATTTTAACGATATAAAGCAATTCGATTGAATTGCAGTCATCATTTAGGTTTAAAGTACATATCAGTGCGTTTACGCTATTACTGATGATTTGATAAGTGTTATGCAGCTAAAATAAAACATTTTATTTCATTGGTTGTGTCATGAATCTCTCATTCTCAGCTGACAGTACATTTTATGAAGGCTATAATATTGTTTCATATTATATTGTAAACTGTTTCACAATTCAAAAACGGAGAAATGAAACATTAAAATGACACCATAGCGGGATTGCAGAGTGATTCTTTCGCCAGGCTAGTTATCTATGAATTGATGATCGGATGGGCTCATGCCCAGAAAGGAGTTTGTTGTTTCCTTGATTAAGAAACTATTCACACATTGAATAGTATCAGTAAGTTTGTGGAAGCTGAAGGAACTGATTCGAAAGTGATTTACGCTTCGAACTATTTATCTGTGGATTGCTGACCGCGTGGGTTCAAACCCCATTAAAGGCAAGCAGTTGTCTCCCAGAGCATGAAACTATTCGCACTGTTAAGAAACTGATTCGAAAGTGCATCTTTATGCTCATAGCTTCATATATAATCGGACTGATATTTCTTAGAAGACTCAATATGGCGTAAATTTATTTTTTTCATTACACCACACATTTCTTCAATTATGACAAACTTTCCACAAGAATATACGACAGGGCAATTTATGTCAGATTTGCATTAATCTTGTAGATACATCACCAAACAATTTAAAGGTTATTACCAATGTAAATGTCTAATAGATTCTAAAAAAATAAGCATTAAGTCATATAACAGACGATATTATTTTAAATTGTGATATCTAAGAAATGTTACTTTCAAATGATTTTTAATGTGGTTCACCATTTATAAGGTTTATTTTGAGAAAATTGTGCCTTTAAAATATATTTTGCAACGAATATTGAATATCTTTTTCATTGTTGTAGTACGTGAGTAGAACTAATAATTTATACGTCATCTTAAGTGACTAAGGATATTAGAAAATCAAGATTACTTTGGTTTTACAAAATTTACCAGTCCGAAGTGTGGCCATGCCGCCACTTAGATCAGATTACTTAATAGTGATATTTGCAGCATATACTTGCAGAAAAATTGCGCTTATTTTCTATTTGTTGATCTTTTGTCAACATGTTATATTGAATAGGTAATGAATAGGTTATGAACTCGATAAAATGAAAACCAGCCCAATAAAAAGCAACACTGAAAAATATGACTAAAAAGTAATTTAATTGTACAGTTATTTTAAATATGTGGCTTTAATTTAAGGTAGTCGTCGTCGTATTGTAAAATAAGACATTAATGTTAAATGCAGGGGATTTGTTCTTGATCAGGTTTCAGCCGGAATTTAAAATGATAAACGGACAAAGTCTGATTTAGGCAACTAAATTAAATTTAAGTGATTCATTTATAGCGTTTTATGTAATCCCTTTTAAGATATGATGACTCACTTTTTATGTAACACAAATGTAGTTGTCTTAGGAACACTACCAATTTATTGTCATTTTACACATTTTTAATGAACAAATCGTTTTATAATTTCTATATGTGTTCATGAAAATTTCAGTGCTTTAATTTTGAAAATTGATCCATTATTTACAAATAATTTCTCATAGGAAAAATAAATGATTTAAAAATTATTATTTGAAATGTTCAGTGAAAATATGTTAGCATTATTTTTACATTGAATATGATTATCATTTTATTTCTTGCTGCAGTTACGTATAGATTTTTGTCGTTTTATAAACACAATTATCTTAATATTATTTGGCGGAACAATATTGATAAAATGATAAAATTAAAAACCCATCCTCGGTAACACATGCGTACTCGTTACGCATTCACTTCATTTGTGATGAACGTAAGAGGGGAATTAATGGGTTTAAATTAATGGAGTTTATGCAGCTTTTTGATTGACCCCTAAAAGTTTAAAACACCGAGGATAGCCTGTTTTCCTGTTTCGGCGCCATATGACCTAGATTGTGTTAGTGCGCCGGAAAAAAACCCAACCCACAAATAATAATTAATCTTAAAAATCTTAAAATATATCAGAACAAGTTATGCAGTGCTCTTCCGTAAATTTAGTACGGCATTTGCATCTATATAATATGTCATTTAGGAGGTTTTGAGAATTTAAATTTCGATATAAGTGTCATGTGTTCCGGACACCATAATTGTATCATTTTTGTTACACTCTGTGTATATTATTTATAATACTATTTTCATATCTGAATTGATGTTTCAATGACAAAATAAACATGATAATGTGTAAACATAAGAGAGATTGTTATAGGGTCATTTCTATATTGATAGATCCCTTCTCTGACCTTTAATTTGAATAACAATAGGTTAAACCGCAAACATTGACATGTGCTCTGTTGTTAACAAATATGTTTTGGTGAAATTCTTATTGTATCCACTAATCTGATGACCAGAATTAGACATGTCAGGGATCTATGCACTAGCATGTATAAAAAAACATACATGTTGAAAAAAATAGTTATGCTATCATAACACTACATTTGTACCAGACAGACATGTGACATTAGATCTATGAAACCAAACCGAAATGGAATTAAATTCTGGAATTTAGAAAGGACAATTTATTTTTTGTTTGATGAAAAAGTTAATTTAATTATTGATATTTCCTCGACGATGTCTCTCTATCAAAGCTGCCTTATCAATAATGTTTCTGCTGATATCTACAATGAGCATTCTCTCCGATAAAATACAGCTATTGCCAAACAGATCGGTTGTTACATGCTATCAGAATGTTCATTACGACCGCAGATGCCAGGGATTTACAAAAATAACTGGTTTTAATTGATTTTTATTACATTTTTCTAATTGAATATGTACATGTATGTGGCAAAAAATTAGAAATTAGATAGGAAATTATTATTTTTCTTCGATTGGTACCCGTGAACGTTACTAAGAACTACTTAAAGAATACAATTGCTGTTATTTGTGGACAATATGAAACAAATTTTCGTGAAGATGAATATTTATTAAAGTTTGGAGCTTACTTCATTGTTAAAACTTTATATGATGTCCCGTTTTATTGAAGAAACGGAAAGGTACTTTTTTCTATTCTTCCTTTCACATTATTTTTCAAATATCAGTATAATTATTTGACCATTATCTTTTACACTTAAAGTGAGGAGGATTCATTGTTACTTTTGTCTTTTTTTAAGTTAATGAAAAAGTGAATGTATAAAGCTATCAAAGCTATAAATAAGTGATTTGAATGTTTCGGGTTGTTATAAAAATAGCATGATTGCTCCGTTTAAAGAAGTAAGTTTCCTTTAATGATTTCTACGTATATGTAGATAATTAATTACAGACGAACCAAAATGAAGATGGAATACCTTTAAATTTAATATGGATGATTTTGTTTATGAAAAATTTAAACAGTCTCTCTATGTACACTGTATTTTGTCATATTTCTTTCAGAAGAATTTCGGCTGAACATTTAGATGGCGACCCACTTGACATATTTATATAGGTCAGCCATGAAGGTTCACCATATTGAACTACCAGTTTTAGTAGTGTGTCTATTGTATATAGGTAAGTTCACTCACACCTGAAATTAATTGTAACTTAAAACTGTCTGTTGTCCATTTCCTGAGTTTTAATTAAGTTATTCTTAATTTCGAAGACTCGCACTGTGCCTGTTCATAAACCTACAAAAAACAAACAATCAAAGACTTGACAGTAATGTCTACAAGATTATACATTTCAAGTCTTTTTTTGCGTGTTCTAATTAAAGTTAGATCTTAAAACATTATACTATACTAGATCTAATACCATTTTAGGACCAAATTCCAACTCAGAGGTGCTTTCTCATATTACAGCAGTACTGGTTTGTTCCAATAAGTGACTCAAAAATAATTTATGCAATTTTAAAAAAAAGTTTCACACTTGAACTATAAACTACATTGTATATTTTAGAATCTAGTTAGTGATTTAGTTATACAGTAATATGCTCTATGGTTACTAGCAGTTTTTTACAAACATGTACTTTAAAATTGCGCAACAGACAGTCTATAAATTATTATCATCAACGGTGTAGTGCTTTATGGTATTCAAAATTATTCTAATTCAATCATATAACACAAATTTTGATTAATATACTATTGCTCATTTAATAGGTAATTAATTTTTTATCCAGTAAATGTTCAAAGTTTGCGATGTTGGCATTGTATAGCGGATGATTGTGGTGAAGATCCCTCTGACAATTATAAGGCTTCGGGAAAGCACAATCTTGTCAAATAGGTAATCCATTACCAGGAGACAATTGAAAAAAAGAGATTTTATTTGAAAATTAATTTGAGATATATATTCGGATAAAATTGATAATTATATCAGTACAAATGTAGGCGTGTTTTCAGCCTATTAACATAAATTGTATAGCAAACATACATATTGAGGATGTAACAATATAAATCTTTATAAATCCCTATAAAATTTACATATAATTTATCAATAGATTGCCCCTTTAAGTTAAAAAATAGGGGAATTCAATCCCGGGGGAGAACAAAAAAATATTTTAAATTTGCCTTAAAGTATTTCACGAAAGTAAATGATAAAAAAAAATCTGGAAACTTGTCTGACACTTGCCAGTTTCAGATTCAATTTAGATTACTGTACTATTAGTGAGAGTTCTATTCGTTTGTAAAGGCATTAATGTTATTTGTTAATATAGTGTAATTCTGAAACATATCTTTACTGATTTTTTTCATCAATACAATTACATTTTTACTTCCTTTTTATCTAGACCGCATATTATTATAAGATAATCATTGTTTTGGGCGTTCATTATTCATGTTTTCTTTTTTGCTAAGATGACCATAATTTCTCAAATTAGACATCCAATAATAATTCTTGCATGCATGTTATCTGTAGTGAAATTTATCCCAGAAGTCTGCTCTCGTGATTCTTATTAGAAAGTTAAGAAGTTTATGGCGTCTGGGAGATAAATGTATATAATGTCTGTTTTACAAACACGATTATTTCATTAAAAAAAATGAATTGTCATCACAAATAAACTATTCAAATTGATCTACACATGTATTTAGGAAGATGTACATATACTTAGAGATAAATTTGTCTAGCATAATAAACATCCGTAGATAAATTTTGTCTTTTGTGAGTTAAACAAGTCGATTTGTTAGACTTAATGCCGTTTATCAGATAATCATGGACTCCTCGTAAAATAATATTAATGTATTAAATTAAAGCTCAATTCAGGAAGACAAACAGTCAAAGAACACAGCCACTCAAAAATTCATATCTTTTAGTAACATCCTTCACTTGTTTCCAAAAGAGATTTATGGAATTTTAAGGCTAAAAATGTAGGGAGTAATAGCACAATGTAATGGTCTAAACTCATTATTGACAGTTTGGAATTAAAAAAGGCACACATCTATTACACAAATTCATTAGTTTAAAGGTAGATCATGATGAATATTGTAATCATGTTTTACGTGTTGAATGATGTTGATGACACATGGCACTTCAACAAGGATTAAGTGGATTTCTTTTTCATTTTTGTCCTTGCGAAGGAATAATCCGTACGTAGGCATTTGTTTCGCCATCAAAATATCCTACTAAGATCTAGTGACCCTGCCTCAAAAACCGCTTTGTATATTTCCTTGAAAAGTTACAGCACTTAGTTTCTATTTAATAATGCCACAAAAGAAACAAGTAAATTATTCCAAAGCCACAACTGTATGAATAATCTGCAGATGCTCTTATTTCAATAATTGTGCCACAATCTATTTTTGATGTTTGATTGTGTTCAACCCAAGGCAAGTGAATGATAAATTACATCAATTAAACGGTTTCGTTCAATAGATTGAAGGCTTAATTAGTCATTTCATTTATATTTGCCTCATTTGGCGACATTCTCAATGACTCCTTTTCAACAGTTCACATTATTTGAGATGTCATATAACAAGCAATGACTTCTGCAAACGATAGTCAAACGATTTTAAACATCTTTGTATTTGAATGCAAGCTATTGCAAGTCACTTAGATAATTTATAGAGACTTTCTTAGACAAAAATAAGTCACGTATTTCTATTTATTCTTAATAGATTCCAAACAAAAATATTCCAAGTAAAACAATTATGTTTCGGAGCCATTTATCATTAATTCAAACCATCTGATTACATATAAAAAGTGTTATAAGTTTAAATTAATAAAAAAGCAATATAATTATGTTTCTATAATTATAATACGACTGTTGCTTAACGGTAGAAGCATTTTGATGTATATATACAAATATGTTACTAGTAGAAACATTTATCATTTCATTAAAAATAAACTACCATACAACAGCTTGCATACAAAACGTATCATTATTTAATGGAATGTATGCAAGTGTGTCGTTTATGAGAACCGCTCTTTTGAATTAAACATTACTGCGTTCGCAATCTACATGCATATAAATCAATTGATTAGAATGGGAATTATGATTAAGTTTTTGCAGTCCATAGAACTTGTTTTTCCATTTACACGTGATTATTTTTATGAGAGAATTTCTTAGACTACAAAATGTTGTCTTTTTTTTCTCAAAATACCATATAAGTGTAAGATTTGTTGTCTGAATGTAATCCCTTGACTGTTCATTATGAGAATAAAATCATTTCATAAATGTTTATTTCACAAAGGAGATTCTTAATGCTCTAAGATTCACTACCAGTCCAAAAAACGATAAATGGTTCACAATGGTGTTTTGTCCTATAATAGATTAAATCCAAAAGATGAAACAACAAAACCTATTGAACATCAAAGTTCTTTTTCTTTATCATGATCTGGAATTTTCAAATCTATATATTCAACTCTCTTTAACCTTAATTACTGTAACGATACAAGCAATTCGATTGAATAGCATCAATCATTGAGTTCACTGTTTTTTTTAAAATACATATTCGTGCTTTTACGTTAACACTGATGATTTGATAAAGACGTGTACTGCATTATTAAAGCTGAAATAAAACATTTTATATCATTGATTAACTGTTATCTCTTGTGCTGTGTATGATTTATTTTCAGATATATTACATTTTATTAAGGCTATATTCGTGTCACAACTAATATTGTAAAGTGTATACTGAGTAGTGAATTAAATTGACGCGATGGCGGCATGGCTGAGTGATTTACGCGTAGAGCTAATTATCTGAGGATTGCTGACAGCGTGAGTTCAAAGCCCGTTCGGGACAAGTTGTTATTTCCTTGTGCAAGAACCTATTCTCGCATTGCTTCGTACCGGTTAGCTAGAGAAAGTTTAAGGAACTGATTCGAAAGTGTGTTTTTATGCTCATAACTTCATATACAATCGGATTGATATTTCTCAGAAGTGTCAAAATGGTGTCAATTAATTTTTTTTCATTACACTACATAATTCTTCAATTATGTCAAACCTTTCACAAGAATATACGACAGGGCAATTAATGTCAGATTTGAATTAATCTTGTAGATACTTCACCAAACAATTTAAAGGTTATTACAGGTCAATGGCCGACAAAATTGTAATTTCTGTAAAGCCTTATCATTTGAACTTTAAATATCATTACTTCCAATATTCCAGTAACGAACAGACCTAAGGTGGGCTACAGAAATGCATACACGCGAACCACGTCGATGTCAATCGCACGGCGTATCATTTTGACAAATTGTTTTTTCCAGTAATCGTCACAATCAATAATCATTTTGTAAATGGTTATTACAAGAAACAATTTCTTGTCCGCGTACATTATGGCAGAAAATCATAAATAATGTATTGCTTATTTGTCCTAATCAATATAGGAACTTTATTTCAGATATATCTTAGGTCTAACAATGCATCATATACTGAGAGATAATCGATTTATTGTCGATAAAAAAGATGATTCAATGATTATCTGTTATGTTTTTTTCTGTCTTTGACTTTAAAGGTGGCACTTTGAATAAAGGTCGTCAAAGACTAAACACGGTCAAAATGCAAGGTACATTTTAAAAACTGTTGTGAACGAAATCGTGTGTATTACTAGTGCCTGTTTACATACCTGTTGGAAAGAATATAGACCAATGTAAAAATTGCAGGGTTTTTAATTAATACGATTTAGTCATATGACAGACGATATTCCTTTAAATTGCGATATCTTAAAAATTTAACTTTCAAAAAGTTGTAAAAATTTGCCCCTTACTTCACTTTAGTGTTGTTATATTTTTCTGGATCTTCGGGATCATTGATGCCGGCACACGTGTTGGAATTGAGTACCGCTTAAGGCGGTACTAGGGGGCGTGAGGGATGTTGCACTTATCCCTCATGTACAGACTCCTACACATCGAGCCTGCAATTTTCATGTTATTTTGTTGTGATTCATGCTTCCGAGGGATCACTTTGTTTTCATATTTCAAATGTTTATTAATGTGGTTAACCACTTATAAAATTTATTATGAGAAAATTGTGCCTTTAAAATATATTTTGCGAAGGAATTCGAAATACCTTTGTCATTGTTGTATTACGCGAGTAGAACTAATTATTTATACGTCATCTTAAGTGACTTTATTCAAGGATATTAAACAATCTATTTTGTTTATACGCAATTAATTTTAGTTCGATTGTGTAGGAAGCTATAAACTTATAGACACACTTTTAAATCCGATCTATGAACCAGCCAGTATTGAGCAAATAGTGTCTTGCTCAACGAAACATTTGATTGTCCCTGACGGGGTTTGAAACCATGCAGCTAGCGATTATTTAAATACTAGTCCGATGTGTTAACTTCTCGGCTGTGTCGCCAATTAGATAAGATTTGATAAGAATACTTTATGATGACGTTTCCGGCATATACATGTAGCTGCAGGAACATTCCGCTTATTTTCTATCTGTTGATCTGTTACATCATATAGGTAATGAATGGGTGAACACGATAAAATGAAAACCAACACAATAAAAAAAGCAACACTGTAAAATATGACAGAAAAGTAATCTAATTGTACAGTTATTTTACTAAGTGCGGCTTTAGTTTAAGCGGTCGTCGCCCTACTGTAAAAATAAGACATTAATGTTAAGTGCAGGGGATTTGTTCTTGATCAGGTTTCAGACGGAATTTTAAACGATAAACGGACAACGTCTGATGGAGACAATTAAATTAAATGAAAGTGATTCATTTAAAACTTTTTATATAATCCCTTTTAAGATATGGCGATTCATTTTTTATGTATCACAAATGTAGTTGTCTTAGAAACACTACCAATTTATTGTCATTATACACATTTTTAATGAACAAATCGTTTTATAATTTCTATATGTTTTAATGAAAATTTAAGTGGTTTAATTTTGAAAATTGATCCATTATTTACAAATTATTTCTCATTGGAAAAATAACTGATTTAAAAATTATTATTTGAAATGTTCAGTGAAAATATGTCAGCATTATTTTTACATTGAGTATGATTATCATTTGATTTCTTGCTGCAGTTACGTATAGATTGTAGTCGTTTTATAAACTTAATTATGTAATAGAAAGAGCACCGAAACACGAGGCTATCTGATTTGTACGAGGGGGCGTAGCCCCCGAGTATAAATCAGATTGCCGAGTGTTTTGGTGTTCTTTCTCTTTTGTATCATAGTCAAACATAACAACGCGTTCCCTGTTGTCACAATATGAAACCCCAGAAAAAAGTAAGTAACCAATGAAAGAGCATCTGAATATAAGACCAATTACCTTTGAACTAGTCGCTAACCATAAACATCATCTGGAATAAATAACACACCTTATGCAATATTTCAGCCAAGAGAAATAGCCGTTTTACGGCATTGCCATTTAATGGTGTGTTTTTCCATAAAACAGAATTTATTTTGTTCATCATCTAAAGCAATTCAATCGAATGAAATCCATAATCCAAGTCATTGAGCTGTGAAAGTAAGTATCCATAAAGTGTCTGTCTGTCATAGTTGATGCTTTTGATAGGAAACTTAATTCCATTGCTCTGATTGAAATTAGACATTGTCTCATGAAAACGTACTTCTAACGCACTTTTAAAGTCTCTAGAAAATGGCATCAAAGATGAAAAGGTTATGGTTTTATCATTATTCCATTTCAAAAGATTAACGTAATTATATTATTTGTGTTAACTCAACAGAACAGATTCCTAGCAGTTAAGAAACGTGAATATAGATAAAAGAAATGCAATTTCTGTGCAAAAGGAAACCTTCATAAAAAAAGAAACATCATAAACATAAAATCATAAAATCTATCAGAACAATTTGAGCAATATTTTTCTAAATATGTGTACGACATTTGTATCCAAATAATATGTGATATATAAAGCTCCCAGCTAAAGTGCGGCTTTAGTTTAAGCGGTCGTCGCCCTACTGTAAAAATAAGACATTAATGTTAAGTGCAGGGGATTTGTTCTTGATCAGGTTTCAGACGGAATTTTAAACGATAAACGGACAACGTCTGATGGAGACAATTAAATTAAATGAAAGTGATTCATTTATAACTTTTTATATAATCCCTTTTAAGATATGGCGATTCATTTTTTATGTATCACAAATGTAGTTGTCTTAGAAACACTACCAATTTATTGTCATTATACACATTTTTAATGAACAAATCGTTTTATAATTTCTATATGTTTTAATGAAAATTTAAGTGGTTTAATTTTGAAAATTGATCCATTATTTACAAATTATTTCTCATTGGAAAAATAACTGATTTAAAAATTATTATTTGAAATGTTCAGTGAAAATATGTCAGCATTATTTTTACATTGAGTATGATTATCATTTGATTTCTTGCTGCAGTTACGTATAGATTGTAGTCGTTTTATAAACTTAATTATGTAATAGAAAGAGCACCGAAACACGAGGCTATCTGATTTGTACGAGGGGGCGTAGCCCCCGAGTATAAATCAGATTGCCGAGTGTTTTGGTGTTCTTTCTCTTTTGTATCATAGTCAAACATAACAACGCGTTCCCTGTTGTCACAATATGAAACCCCAGAAAAAAGTAAGTAACCAATGAAAGAGCATCTGAATATAATATTTCTGCCGCCTTTCCTTTCTCTGCCGTCATAATGAGTAAACCCCAGCCAAAATTAGCCAATCAACGGGCATGTTCTGGAGTGCGGTTAACTGATCAACAGAAAAGTCCCAAAACTATGATACAACTGAATGTTATTTGGCGTAACACGATTTATAAAATGATATAATTAAAAACCCATCCTCGGTAACCCATGCGTACTCGTTACGCATGATGAACATAAGAGGGGAATTAATGGGTTTAAATTAATGGAGTTTATGCAGCTTTTTGATTGACCCCTAAAAGTTTAAAACACCGAGGATAGCCTGTTTTCCTGTTTCGGCGCCATATGACCTGGATTGTGCTAGTGCACCGAAAAAGCCAAACCAACCAAACAAACAACAATAATTCTGCAAGTAGGCAGATATGTTATATTTAGTTTTATTTGCGAACGCTATTCAAACCATTATTTTTATATCTGTTTTGAAAACACTTATGTTAATCTGTGTGTGCTATTCAGAAAGATAAAGTACTTATGTTTAATAAGACAATCAATTTTCCTTAATTTTCAATTAAATGGCAATATTAATAACATTTACTCTCTATGTTTTAATCAATGACGAAAGGTTTTTATGTAAGTAAAACAATTCTGTTGTGCAAAGCTTCCGGCAGACATGAAAACATTTTCTTGCAAAGTTTTTTTTCTCATATTCGCCAGTGCGTAATAACAAGTCAAGTCAAGTCTAGTTTATTTTCCATTTTGCAGATATTTGCCTATGGCATTACAAAAATAAATATACATAATAGCAAATAATTATAAGATTTATTACTGCATAAAAGTTCACCTAGGCCCAATCAACTAAAATACTTATGTTACTGAGCAACGGTCGGAGCTATAAGATCTTCTATAATATTGTTGATATTCAAACCAATCTAGTTCACTTCAATATCTACAAGAGATGTCGTATCAATTAGTAAAAAGACCAATTACCTTTGAACTAGTCGCTAACCATAAACATCATCTGGAATAAATAACACACCTTATGCAATATTTCAGCCAAGAGAAATAGCCGTTTTACGGCATTGCCATTTAATGGTGTGTTTTTCCATAAAACAGAATTTATTTTGTTCATCATCTAAAGCAATTCAATCGAATGAAATCCATAATCCAAGTCATTGAGCTGTGAAAGTAAGTATCCATAAAGTGTCTGTCTGTCATAGTTGATGCTTTTGATAGGAAACTTAATTCCATTGCTCTGATTGAAATTAGACATTGTCTCATGAAAACGTACTTCTAACGCACTTTTAAAGTCTCTAGAAAATGGCATCAAAGATGAAAAGGTTATGGTTTTATCATTATTCCATTTCAAAAGATTAACGTAATTATATTATTTGTGTTAACTCAACAGAACAGATTCCTAGCAGTTAAGAAACGTGAATATAGATAAAAGAAATGCAATTTCTGTGCAAAAGGAAACCTTCATAAAAAAAGAAACATCATAAACATAAAATCATAAAATCTATCAGAACAATTTGAGCAATATTTTTCTAAATATGTGTACGACATTTGTATCCAAATAATATGTGATATATAAAGCTCCCAGCTAGCTTCATTTAGAGGGTTTTGAGAAATTTATATTTAATTAAATATGAGTGTCATGTTTTCAGGACACCATAATTGTATCAGTTTTGTTGCACGCTGTCTATATTATTTATAATAATACAGTGTATTTTATTATCTGATTTGATGTTTGTAATGACGAAATAAACATGACAATGTTTAAACTTAGTTATATTTTCATTTCTAAATTGATAGATCCCTACTCTGAACTTTACTTTGAACCGCAACCATTGACATGTGCTCTGTTGTTAACAAATATGTTGTGATGAAATTCTTATTGTATCAACTAATCTCATGATTAGAATTATCAAGATCAGGGATCTATGCATTGACATGTAAAACAAAAATTATTACAAACACATGTATGTTAAAAAATAAAAAAAAATATAATAATTATGCTATCATGACACTACATTTTACCAGACAGACATGTACGAACATTAGCTCTATGCAATTGAAGAGCAATGAAATTAAATTATAGAAATAAGAAAGGAGAATTTATTTTTATTTGATGAAACAGTTCATTTAATTATTGATATTTCCTCGACGATGTCTCTCATTCAAAGCTGCCTTATCAGTAATGTTTCTGCTGGTATCTACAGTGAGCATTCTCTCCGATACACATAGCGCAAAACAGATCAGTTGTTACATGCTATTAGAATGTTCATTACACCCGCAGATGCCAGGGATTTACGAAAATAATTGGTTTTAATTGATTTTTTATTACATTTTTCTAATCGAAAATGTACATGTATGTGGCAAAAAATTAGAAATTTTAGACAGAAATTTATAATTTTTATCCGATTGGTATCCGATAATATACTTAAAGAACACAATTGCTGTTATTTGTGGACAATATGAAACAAAACTTCGTGAAGATGAATAGTTATTAAACTTTGGAGTTCAATGTTAAAACTTCATGTGAGGACTCGGACCGGTGAATTTTCGTACTATTTGTTCTATAGTAAATCAGTCAAATTTGAGGCTTAATTCTGGATTCCACTGTTCTTGATGAATTATATACTGTCTTCAACTTTAAACATTAACACTATCTATGTCCAATGAGGCCCAAAATATAATAGGTTAGCCATCTACTTTTTTCAGAAATCTTCATTCTGTTGTAACACTGTTTAAATTCACCTCTTTAAAAACTCCTGACAGCTGGTGGGTAGTACATCTTTAATCCTTCCACCAACAAATGAGTTCCTGGAGAATACACAAAAAATAACTTTTAAAGTCATCATATAACACACAAAAACTACACACATGCAATAAATACACTTTAATTATGACCAATCTAACTAGAGATGACTAACACTGGGCCATTTCAAAATTTTAAAGAACTACTTCCTAGACTACAACGGGTTCGGTCTAATTCCGTACCGGGTTGAGACCGTGATGTGACACACGGTTATCCCGTATTATTGGAGAAACGGGTAGGTTTTTTTTATATTCTTTCTTTCACATTATTTTTCAAACATCAGAATAATTATTTGAATATTATTTTTTATACTTAAAGTGAGGATTCATTTTTACTTTTGTCTTTTTTAAAGTTAATGTTTCTGAAAAAAGTGAATGTATAAAGCCATCAAAGTTATAAATATTAAGTGAATTGCATGTTTCGGGTTGTTATAAAAATATCATGATTGCTCCGTTTAAAGAATAAAGTTTCCTTTAATGATTTCTACGTATATGTAGATAATTAATTACAGACGAAAATGAAAATAGAATATCTTTAAATTAAATATAAATGATTTTATTAATGAAAAATTTAAACAGTCTCTTTATGTACACTTGGTATTTGGTCATATTTCTTTCAGAAGAATTAACGGCTGAACATTAAGATGGCGACGCCGCTTGACAGATTTATATAGGACAGCCATGAAGGTTCACAAGTTTGATCTACCAATTTTAGAAGTGTGTCTTTTGTATATAGGTAAGTTCACTGACACCTGAAATTAATTGTAACTTAAAACTGTCTGTTGTCCATTTCCTGAGTTTTCATTAAGTTGTTCTTAATTTCAAAGACTCGCACTGTGCCTGTTCATAAACCTACAAAAGACAAACAATCAAAGACTCGACGGTAATGTCTACAAGATTATACATTTAAAGTCTTTTTGCGTGTTCTTATTACTGGTAAGATTTTGAAACAGTAAACTATACTAATACCATTTTCAACTCAGATGTGCTTTCTCATATTACAGCAGTACTGGTTTATTCAAATAAGTGAAAAAAATAATTTATACAATTTAAAAAAAAACTTGTGTCACAGTTGAACTATGAACTACATTGTATATTTTAGAATCTAGACTTAGTGATTTAGTTATACAGTAATATGCTCTATGGTTACTAGCAGTTTTTACATACATGTACATTAAAATTACGCAACAGACAGTCTCTAAATTATTATCATCAACAGTGTAGTGCTTTATAGTATACAAAAATTCTAATTCAATCATATAACACAAATTTTGATTAATATACCAATGCTTCATTATAATATGTAATTAATTTTTTATCCAGTAATTGTTTAAAGTTTGCAATGTTGGCATTGTATAGCGGATGATTGTGGTGAAGATCCCTCTGACAATTATAAGGCTTCGGGAAAGCTATGTAATCCTGGACAATCTTGTCAAGTATGTAATCCGTTACCAGGAGACAATTGAAAAAAAAGAGATTTTATGTTGAAAATTAATTTGAGATATGTATTCGGATAATTATATCAGTACAAATGTAAGGGTGTTTTCAGCCTGTTCAAGAAATTGTATTTTAGTTGAGGTAGCAAAACTGTATATTGAAAAAAAATCGCCTTCAAAAAACTTGTCTGACACTTGTCAGTTTCTAACAAATAAATACATTTTCATTCACTGACATTGCTGTGAGGTTCAATCACTGTAGCATTCAGGAAAGTTTTATCCTATTGTAAGGTCATTTCTTTTTAATAATATTAAACTTAATTCAGTTGTTATAAAATGAAACATATTTG
Organism: Ruditapes philippinarum; assembly: GCF_026571515.1. Lineage (NCBI taxonomy): Eukaryota > Metazoa > Mollusca > Bivalvia > Venerida > Veneridae > Ruditapes > Ruditapes philippinarum. Next base: position 48,757 of record NW_026854918.1, read on the forward strand.
CAATCCAGAAGTCTGTTTTCGGAATTCTTATAAGACAGTTTTGTAGTTTATGGAGTCTGGAAGATTAATATATAAATATATATTGTTGTCTGTTTTACAAACACGTTTATTTCATTAAAAATAATGAATTGCCATCACAAATAAACTATTCAAATTGATCTGAAACATGCATTTAGGATGACATAAAAACCGAGAGATAACTTTCATCTAGAACAGTTAACATCCGTATGGATGTTGTCTTTTGCGAGTAAAACAAGTCGATTAGTAAGACTAAATGACTTTTATCAGACACTCACGGGCTTCTTGTAAAATAATACTGATGTATTATGAAATTTAAAGTTAATGCTCATTTCAGGAAAGCAAACGTTCAAAGAACACAACCACCCACAATTAATAGCTTTGAGAAGGTAATGATTTAGTTAACATCTTTTACTTTTTTTCCAAAAGAGATTTTTAGAATTTTAATGCTAGAAATGCAGGGAGTAATAGCACATTGTAATGGTCTAAACTCATTATTGACAGTTTGGAATTAAAAGAGGCACACATCTATTACACAAACTCATTAGTTTAAAGGTAGATCAAGATGAATATTGCAATCGTGTTTTGAGGACACTTCAACAAGGATTAAGTGGATTCCTTTTTCATTTTCGTCCTTTCCTAGGAATAATCTGTACGTAAGCATTTGTTTCGCCATCAAAATATCCTACTAAGATCTAGTGACCCTGCCTCAAAAACCATTTTATATATTTCCGTGAAAAGTTACAGCACTAAGATTCTATTTTATAATGTCACGAAAGAATCAAACAGATGATTCCAAAGCCACAACCATATGAATAATCTGCAGATTTTCTTATTTTCATAATTGTGCCACAATCTATTTTGATTGCATTCGAACCGGTGGAAATGATTGTTAAATTACTTCAATTATCCACTATTGTTCAATATATTGAAGGCTGTTTCACACATTTCATTTCTTATTGCCTCATTAAGCGAAATTCAATGGTTCTTTTTCAACTTTTACATTATTTCAATTGTCATATAACAAGCAATGACTTCTGCAAACGATTTTAAACATCTTTGTATTTGAAAGCAAGCTATTGCAAGTCACTCAGATAATTTATAGAGAATTCTAAGACAAAGATAAGTTACGCCTTTCTGTTTATTCTTCATTGATAACAAAGAAAACATTTTCCAAATAAACAGATATGTCTCGGAGACATTTATGTTTTAAATTATTTCGTAAAACCTTCTTATTACATATAAAAAGTATTTTAAGTTTAAATGAATAAAAAAAAGCAATTATGTTTATATAATTATAATACGAAAAGTGTTTAACGATCGAAGCAATTCGATCAACTATTCATGGAATTTATACAAATATGTTACAACTATAAATACTACTACACAACAGCTTGCATGCTAAAGGTATCATTGTTTATTGGAATGTATGCAATTGTGTCGTCTATAAGAATCGCTCTTTTGAAGTAAACATTGGTGTGTTCACAATCTACATGGATATATAACAATTGAATATAATGGGAATTATAATTAAGTTTTTGCAGTAAACAGAACATAATTTGTTCAACAAAAATTGTCCTCTTGGGACAGATTCGAAGCCATTTAATTAGGACCTCAAAATGCACATAACACATACACATGTATGTTGAAACAATTAAAACTTAATTTATAACAGAACATTAAACGTGTTATACAACCGTCCGCTTAGTTAATTAAATAGAGTGTTAGACTGTTAGTCGGGCGACCCGGGTTCGATTCCCAGACAATGCAAGCCACGTTCGTTGTGATTGATAAAGAAAACTTTTCTACTGTACCTCTGCTCTGACATACAGAGAGGCTATTTGTTCTTTGCCTGAATTGTGCTCTGGTGAATACAAAGTGACAAACTACTGTGATACCAAGGGTAAACCTAACACCACCACCATCAAGCATGTTATCTGTAAAAATAAGGATTAGGTTTAATAGTGGTATACATTTGTATTAGTTACAGAGAAATTAGTGAATCAGATTTTTCTTTATATTCATTTTATAACTCCACACTATGTTAACAGCTCAATGCTTCATATTTAATAGTCTAGATGATGTACAACACAGATTTTAAAAAAATATTTTTTGAACATTAGAAATGAAACGATGCAAAATTGATAAAAGTTTATGTTATAATGCTTAATACTGGGAGATCCCGTCGTGCAAACGCTTAACTTCATTGTTTACATTTTAAAGAGTGTAAAAAATATATAATGCAAGTCCAGTCATGTCATGTGATATAAATGAAAATTTATTCATACTGCTGGATATTTGTGATATTATTGACACTATCAAATGTATGTGAGTATTTATAGGGGAGAATTTCTTAGAATACGAAATGATGTATTTTATTTTTTCTCATAAACCTTTTAAGGGAAACATTTATTGTCTCAATGTAATCCCCTTGATAGTACAATATATGAATCTGTATTAAACACTTAAGCAAATATTTGTATGATACATAGGAAGATTACTTATGTTAAATGAGATAATCAATTTAACTTACTTACCTAATCAAATGACACACTTCACAGCACAACACTAAACACTAAACCATCATAAACAATTGAATATCAGCATAAACAATTAACTAGATTCATTTGTTTGTCAATAGTTATAGCTAAGGACATTCACCTTAATGCATTGACAAATGCTACAATTGAAAACTCATTATTGAAGGATGGATATTTCACAAGCAAATTGCCATACACTCTCAAGAAAATTTCTCTCCGGGGAACATGTTGTTCAATATGTTTTGCATTTACATTTGGAAAATAATTCCATGAACTATTTTTATTGGGTTAATAAAACGTATGCATTTATTTGTACCTTTATCGGTGACCCTATTACAATTATGAATATGATAAGACTTATTAAATGATAAATTCATGTTGGGCAGCTGTTTACTCGACATTGCATATGCATGAGAAAAAGATTGTTTATTAAGAGAAGATGCTTACGTTGATTTTAAATTGGTGTTACCCTTAATGGTATTATTACTTACATAATATTGCTTATTGATATAGATACAACCTCTTGCAGATTTGTTGCCTTAATTGTTGTACAATAACATATTACATATTATAGTTGATTAGGAATGTTTTTATCGTACATTCTAACATATAATAAGATGCTTAAACAAAAATGGTGACAATGTAAGAAATTACTTTTCCATTTTATATGGATTTTAAGATAGCATGATGTTTTACCACAGTCAATTAAGAATAATAATGAGAAAGACACATTTGACAAATTGATAATTTATTATTGTATTTTTTCTTTAAAAATCATGTTGATTTTATCTTAATGGCATCCTAACGAATGCTTTTTTTATCATTCTCAAAAAAATGCCAGGTTTGTAAGGTTTGTCTAGAATTTGCAATCTACATTGTTAGTTCCTTCCTTATTTCATCAATATTGAAATTGAAAAGGAACCATAGACCATAAGCCTGCTGTAACCGGAGGTTGTCACCATTATTGAGCAAGGTAAGTAAAGAAGTTCTGTTTGCCACAGTAATGGACCAATATGAAAAAAAAATCTTCCTTTCTTCTGTTCGGATAAACAAGTCAAGCCAAGTAAAATAAAAGAGTATTTTTAATTAGGCAGATATCTGCCTTTGGACATGCATAACACCAACTACAAATTAAAACTGCAAAAAAGTTCAATTAGACGTATGTTGCTTAGAAACGGAACGGTCCAGGATATAAGATCTTCTATTTTTTATATTCAAATCAAATCTACTTCACTTAGATATTTACCAGAGATGTCATATAATGTTATAGCAATGGACTTGTCTGTAAACAGCATCTTGTAAAAATAAGACATAACATAGTATAACCTTATGCAATATTTCAACCAAGAGAAACAACCGTTTAACGACATTGCCGTTAAGTTAAAGGTTTTACATAAAACAGAAATGATTTTGTTCATCACCTAGAGCAATTCAATCGAATAAAAACTATAATCCAAGTCATCGAGCTGTGAAATTCACTGTCCATAAAGTGTCTGTCTGCCATAGTTTTGACAGGAAATTCAATTATATTCTTCAGACTGAAATTAGATATTATCCCATTGATTCTGCTTTGTGACACGCTTTTTGAAAATGCCATAAAGTATAAAGACCCTTTAGATTTTATCATAACTCAATTTGATTAGTTTAATTATACAAATGTACATTATTGTCGGCACTCACCAAAACCTAAAAACGTCTCAGCTACTCAGCAGCGTGAATATATGTCGATGAAAGAAATGCAATTCCCCTGCAGAAGGATATCTTCCATAAATAGGCAATATTTCGTAATTAACAGTACAATTTGAGCAGTTATTTTACATAAAAAGATTAATTTGTACAACGTTTTATCTAATATATGGTATATATATATCCACATTATAATGGGTAACAGTCTAAGTTCGTAACACTTGATCAGTGGCCAATACACATCCAATCGCTGACGTAACATAAAAGTAGTGCTAAATTAATAACTTCGAAACATCCGCATGGAATAGATTAATTTGTACATTTTAAATCACGTTATTTTAAACGACAATGTATTTTTAATTAATGAAATAGTTCATTTAATTATCGACTTTTTCTCGACAGCGTCAGTCGATCAAAGTTACCTTATCAGTTACTGTACTTAATGTTTCTGCTGATTTTCATTCAGTCGAGATACAGATAGCTTGTTACATGCTATCTGAATGTTCAGTATATAAATGTTTTAATTGATGTTGTCTAAATGTTCATCAAATAAATGTTTTAAGTGATTTATAAAACATGTCTTCTAGTGGAACATATATATGGCATGAAATAAGTTATTTTTGACAGGATATTTTCTCTCTCAGATTGGTGGATGTGCACGTTATTAAGAGCGTTATGCCAGTCTTTTCCTTTTGAAATTACCGATTGGTATTTTACTTACAAAGAATCTTTATGTTGTTATAATTTTTTATTAGTTTTCATATCATTTTTTAGTTGTTATACATGTATATGTTTGAATATAGTACTGAATTCTATTGTTGAGTAAACAGCTGGAAACACCTGTTGTGGACGTGGTACTAGCCAGATCTAATTTAGGTTATGCAGTTCTGTACAAGTTCAATAGAAAAAGTATTCAATAATAAAAAACATACCTCTTTATTTCACACAACCCATTTCAGATTTTTATCAGAACGTTGTAACTTCTAGAACTAAAATTGTTGATATCAAAGATGTTTTGGACCTTGAAAAGGAAAACGAGACCAAACGGAGTACAATACTGATTTGAAATGGATTTTTGTACTCCGGGAAATAAAAATACGAGGCAAAATCAATGATATTGTAAGCAATAATTTCTAAAATACGATTCTTGTATTTTCTTTTTCCTTATATACCAATAAGTGGACCGTCCATGAACAGGCCCAGTCGAACCTAGCTTGCAACATTTTCAATTTTGCCGTGTTGGGCTTTCTTTAGGGATTCTTATTTTCTCTATTTTCTTTCATTTATTATGTGGTAGAAATTTCAAACCTTTATATAAAATTCGACGCACGAAAGCAGCTGCTATCATTATTGTTAATTGCATACCAAACAAAGCACCCATCATTTAGTATTTTAAGTACATATCCGTGCTTAAATAACGTTATCACTGAAGTGTATTGCAACTGAAATAAAAAAGATTTTATCTCAATAACTGTTAGCTGTTGTGCCTTGAATGGTTTATCTTCCACTTTTCACAAGAATATACAACAGGGTAAATTAATGTCAGATTTTTTTTTCAATCTTGTTGATGTTATCTTTATGTAAATATTTCATTAAACACTTAATTTACCGGTAATGAGAGGTAAAACAACAACAACAAAACAACAACAGCAACAGCAGCCAAAAAACAATAAAATCAACAACAAAAACAACGACGAAACAGTGAATTCTATATAGCTGTATAAATTGAACATATCACGGTATCGCTTCAATAATACTAATAAAACTAAGGCGTTAAAGAACTGTACACATGCGAACCACATGAATATCTGCAACATGATTATGGAAACAATCTATATGAATCTCACATAACCCGTATCATTTTGACAAATTGATGTTTTCCCAAGAAGACACATATCAATAACTAATATCATTTTGTAAATGGTTAATATTACAAGAAACGATTTTTATTCCCCGAGCATTATGACAGAAAATTAGAAATTACATATTGCAAGTACTTGCTTCTAACATGCCTAATACAATGACAAATAAGAAATATAGTTAAAATATAATTTTTTGTAACAAAAAATAATAGTCTGACCGTTACTATTTGATTTTTATGGACGATTTTATCAATATATTGCATTAAACGAGCTCGTATGTTGTATTTTTCTGTCACTGACTTTATATGGCATTTTGAAGCAATTTTTGTAAACAACTTTCGTCAAAGAGATTTAAAACTCAAATAGCATTTTGCACAATTTAGTAATAGTTTGCCTTTTACGCACCGGAAACGTTTTATTGAATTGTAAGAATAAAGAGCAATGTGAATATCACATTTTGTCTTGTGGAACACGAATAAACTTTGTAAAAAAAGCAGACGATACTGTTGAAATGGCGATAACAAAGCAATTTTAATTGAAAATTTTAAAACGTGATTCATTATAAAATTATTTTAACTGTCTACTGCCAAACTACATCACTATTAATTGCATAATAATCGTTTTGGAGAAAAAGCAAGGCTTACCCTCATACTTACATATTCTGCCAAAAGTGTTTCACATTTTTGAGTTTCAATTGTAAAAGCATGTTTACTGTGATTAGGTCGCAGTTTATTAAGCATATTTCTTAAACGTTATAGTAATTCAAAGCAATATCTGTTTATTATATTATTACTTTCAAATTATGTTTATCATGAAAACAACGATCACATAATAGCATGCCTTTCATTAATCAAATTTCCTGTCGACTGTGATTAAGTTATCTATAGCACAACAATAAACCCTGAATAATTGTAATATTTCAGGATAAACTATTAACCGAACTCTTCTGTCAGTCGATCAATATCAACTTACAATCACCTTTATGCATTGACAATTCCTACATGTGAAAATATCAAGGACGGACGTTTCTCTAGTCGACTGATATACATTCGTTGAAAGATTTTATGCAGGGAACAATCTGGACAATTTACATTTTTGAGTAATGACCTGTTTTAAATTCAGGATTCATCCCCACTTGTCAATTTCAGGGAATAAAGTTACTACTTAATAGCCATATCCCAAGGCAAGAATGAAAAGATGTACAATGTGGCGAAGCTAAAACATTATTGCTGCTAGCAATGAAAATGTTAAGGTAAGTGTACATCTATCGGCTGTACAATGTATTGTAAATGCAATATGAGTTTATCGCTATTTGCAGATTTACTACACAAATGAAACCGTTGAGAAAACAGCAAAGTTGCATGTTGGTCCAAATCGTTTTTTATTAAAATAGTTTATTTGAATCTCAAATAATATTTATGATCTATTAAAATATCACAGTAGTCTTTGTCAGCTTGACTGTATTCCCTGAAGCTATGACCGATGGTTTAATTGCAATAAGAACACTTTCATTGTGGGTTATGCAAGGGTGACTGTGTTGCCTGAGGCTATGACCGCCGGTTAAATTGTCAAGTGGACCCCACAAAAAGGTCTATCACCGAGGGTTGTGTCAGCTGGACTGTGTTCCGTGAGGCTATGAACGCGGGTTTAATTGCTATTAATCCCCTCTAAATGGCCTATTACCGGCGTTTAATTGCAAAGTGGAACCCCAAAAGGTCTATCACCGTGGGTTGTGTCAGCTTGACTTTGATTCATGAGAAGGCTATGACCGCCGGTTTAATTGCCATTACAACACTCGAAGAGGTCTATCACCGTGGGTTATGTCAGGGTTACGGTGTTGCCTGTGGCTTTGACCGCCGGTTCAATTTACCAAGTGGACGCCCCAAAAGTCTACCATCGTGGGTTGTGTCAGCTTGACTGTGTTCCCTGAGGCTACGACCGCCGGTATAATTGCCATAAAAACCTTCTTAAAGGCCTATTACCGTAGGTTGTGCCAGCTTGACTGTGTTCCCTGAAGTTATGACCACCTGTTTAGTCACTTTCAGAATCCTCTAAAAGACCTATCACCGTAGGTTTCGTCAGCTTGACTTTCTTGCCCGAGGCAATGACTGCCGGTTTTATTTCCATAATAACCCTTAAAAAGTCCTATCACCTTGGGTTGTGTCAGGTTGTATGTATTTCCTGACACTTTGACGGCCGGTTTGATTGCCCTAAGAACCCTCTAAAGGGCCTATAACCGTGGGTTTTGTCAGCTTGACTGTGTTTCCTTACGCGACGACCGCCGGTGTTACTGCAAAGTGGATCCCAAAAAGGTTTATCACCGTTAATTGTGTTAGCGTGACTGTTTTGCCTGATGCTATGACCTCCGATTTAATTACTATAAGTACCCTCTAAAGGCCCTTCACCGTGTGTTGTGTTAGTGTGACTGTGTTTTTCTGAGGATATGTCCAACAGAGTTATTGCCAGGCGGACCCCAAAACACAGTGGATTGCATCAGCATGACTGTGGTGACTGAGGCTATGACTGCCGGTTTAATTTCCATAAGCATACTCTGATAGGCCCATCACCGTGGATTGTCTCAGTTTGACTGTGTTGTCTGAGGCTATAACTGCCGGTGTAATTGCCAAGTGGTCCCTCAAAAGGATATATCATCATGGGTTTTGTCAGCTTGCCTGTGTTGTCTGACGCTGAGACCGCCGGTGTTTTTGCCAATTGGACCCTTGAAATAGGCCTAAACCCATGGGTTCTGTCAGCTTGATTGTGTTCCCTAAGTACCACCGGTTTAATTGCCATAGGAACCCTTTAAAAGGCCTAACACCGCGGGTTGTGTCAATTTAACTGTGTAGAACCACCATTACAACACTCTACAAGGCCTTTAACTGTGGGTAATGTAAACGTTATTGTGTTGCCTGAGGCTATGACCGTCAGTTTCATTGGAAAGTAGACCTCCCAAAAGGCCTAAAACCGTGTGTTGTGTCAGCGTGACTGTGTTCCCGCTTGTTTAATTGCCATAAGAACCCACAATAAAGACTATCATCTGACTGCCGGTTTAATTGCAATATTAACCCTCTAAAAGGCCTATTACCATGGGTTGTGTCTGCTTGACTGTGCTGCTTAATCTATTACCGCCGATGTCATTGCCCAGTTGACTCCCAAAAAAGTTTATCGCCGTGGGTTGTGACAGCTAGACTGTGTAATTTGAGGTTATGACTGCTGTTGTCATTGTCAAGTAGATCCTCAAACCGGGCTATCACCGTCGGCTGTGAAAAATTATATGACAAAACTTATTTCAGCATTTTATTTTAAATAACATTTAAAGATCTAGTATATATTTTACAATCAGTAAAATACACCTTAATATGTATCACTAAGTGTAATCAAACAAGGTAGGAATATGGTTAAATTATAGCTTATGTATTGTGAATATAAGGATACTTTCCATATACAGCAATATAATTTTGCCTAACATTTTACAACACAACAGCCGGTGTCGAGTGCTGGGTGGCTGCCGTAAAAAGTTGCCCCGTACTTCACTTCAGTGTTATTATATTTTTTCTGGTCCTTAGGGATCATTGATTTCAGTACTTTTAAGTGTTCACAATTGAGTACCGCTCAAAATTCTGGAAACAAAGTGATCCCTCGGAAGCATTAATCACAACCAAATAACATAAGAATTCTAGACTCGGTTTGATTGAGTCTGTACATGAGACATAATGAATAAGTGCAACATCCCTCAAGATTGTGCTATGAGGAGGGAGTGATGTTCCATTTTTCCATTATCCCTCATGTACAGACTCAGTCAAACCAAATCTGCAATTTTCATGTAATTTTGCTGGTTTAAATGCTCCCGTGGGATCACTTCTTGCCAGATATTGCCTATTTTGTATCCGTAAAATTAGCTATTAACTTTACGAGGTTGGCTTATATAAGATGAAAATTACAAAACAGCATGACGCTCTACATTTAATGAAACAACTTAATACATTATAAATATGCATGAATTTAAAATCTCTTTTTAGAAAGTAACAAGAGCATATCCGTTTAAATTTAAAACGATAATATTTAGAATCAATACAGAAAAATATGTTCTGAACAGTAACTGATAAAAGAAATAAAAATAAAAAATATTATTAAATATGTGATTGATTTCCAAATTAATCGTTTTTGCCCATGAGGAAAACATTTAAAAAATGATAATGAAAATCAAAAAACAACAACAATAAACAACAACACAAATAAAAACAAATAAAGAAGGTGTTACCCAATATTTGCTTAACAGACCAAAATATTAATTATAAAGAAAAAAGGGGTACGTGATGAAGTAAAATGTATGAAATACTTTAATGCAGAAGCTGTACATTTCGTCGTGTACATAAGATAAATATTATCAGTCAGCATTATATTTAAGCTTATTTAGACTAAAACGCTTTTAACGTTTAACATTACTAGAAATCACATCAAATACCATTCTCTTTATATCGTTTTTATAACTTCTCAGGTTTATGATATTCAATTTACGAGCTTTATAAAGATGTGTATCTCGGATTATAGTTTAAGAGAGGGCACATCTGTATTAATAAATGTTATTAATACTTAAAGTACGAAGCAACCAGTTGCCAGCTGCTTATTCTAAACGATTTATCAAATAGAAGCTAATGTTGACTTTATAATTGTTGCACAAGTGGGGAGGATAAAGGCTATGTTGTAAACAATTGTCTAACTTTTGTTTAAATACTGACTAACAATAACTGAACTTGATCATATACGAGTAAGAGCAATAAAACATATATTACACTTGAACATGTTTTACCAAATTTTATGGTAACCGCTCAAAGTATGTGAAATTTAACGATTAAATATAACAACGACGTGTCGACGACATAGTCGAAAATATTACCTTATATGATGTTTGAGTAAAAGCGTGCAGTCAATACAAAATATAGTCCCTATGTTCCATGTTAATAACAAACCTCCAAAACGATCGTTTTATTTTAACAAATTTCGTTACATTCAGAGTTAGATTAGACAAAGTAAAATGAACGTATTATGTTAAATTGAAAATGTAAATAAACGGGCCTGTAACGTGGTTCCAACTTAAACAAAAAACGTTAACAATTCAGAGTTAGATAAGATAAAGTAATTTTTCTTGAAAGAATGGCGTATCTAAGAACATAGAAATAATTACAGATAAAAGTTGTTTTTTTATTCAATCTTATTTCTTAGAGTGATATCTTCATAAAATGTAAAAAAGGAACTCAACAAAAACTTATATTTGTTGCAAATTACGACATTCTACTTTGATTCGATACATGATGTTAAGGATGATTTAATTAAGAAATGAAATTATTAAAGATAAAACTTTTGAATGTCAGTCAAAGCTTTGAGGGTTACGACTTAAACACAAATTTCAATTCATTTACAAATAAAAAAATATCCTCTCACAAATATTGATTTAGGAATTGCCTTCAAGACCATTGATATATAATTACTTTCATAGAGAAGTAGAATTCCCAGAAACATATAATTATTTTGTTCTGATACTGAAGGTGCCAATCTGATCTTCTAGAGAAAATGAAGTTTCTAATAATTTATAACGTAAATATAACCTTGACATTGTGTTCACTTTTTC
>NW_026854919.1:0-33157 GCF_026571515.1 Ruditapes philippinarum
AAGGGCATCTTTGTCCCTTTCAGTAAGAGAAGGGGAATCTTGTGATGCGTGTATGTGGTCGCACGGTCACTTTCTTTCAAACATGTCCTCGATATATGTATGTGGTCGCATGTTCGAAAATCTCTAAAATTAACAAAGGAAATTGGTCCAGATTTTAAAATCTTAATTAGGAGAAATAAAATCTTATTTAGGAGCAGATACAAAATAAAAAAATTGTTAAAACTTCATGCAAGTTCTTTTGAACCCTTACGCCATTTGCAATGTTATCAAGGCGGCGAGTGGCGGCGTTGCCAAGTGGTTAACGTGTCGGACTAGTAATCTAAAGATTGCTGACCGTGGGTTCAAGCACTGTCAGGGGCAAGCCGTTGTTTCTTAAGCAAGAAACTTTACATTCATTTCTTAGTACTGGTTGGTTCCAGGAACGGATTCGAGAGTATTTCAATAAGCGTACAGCTTCCAACACAATCGAACTAAAATAAATTTGTACAAACCAAGGAAGGTAATTCTTACCGACTTTCCTTTTATCACAACAGTTATATCCCTTTTAAACCCTTATGCCATTTGTAGTATTTTCAGGGGAGTTCACTCTAACCTACTCTTTTTCAACGCAACAGTAACCTCCCTTTTGAACCCTTACGCCATTTGCAATGTTATCAGGGGAGATCACTTTTATGGACTCTTTTTTAAGGGCAACAGTAACCTTCCTTTGAATCCTTACGCCATTTGCAATGTTTTCAGGGGAGGTCACTCTAACCGACTTTTTTAGCACAACAGTCACCCATTCGGAACTGCCTCGGCTATTATCTATAATAACCTCGGAAACAATACGGATTGAAAGTAGTTCTACCCCGTGGTTTCAGATGTAAACAGAAACAGAGATAATGTAAAACGAATGTATATATTTGACCTCTAATGTCTGTTCCGGTACTCTTTTGCTTGAAAATATGTCTGACAACAATTTGTAATTTAAATATGCCCACTAATGTTCAATTTTAAACAAATCCGACTAAATGTCAACAGGTTGGATTTTTGTACTTTCGGTTTCTACAACTATAATAATAAACATATAAATAATGTATTGTTTGCTTTTGTACCTATGAATTCACTTATTTCAGGTGGACTTTTACTACATATATTGGAAATAAACGTGTCAACAACTCCCATGCAGCATTAAATTATTTGTTTACATGTTTAGTTTCTTAGCGTAGGTTAGACCGAAATACCGCATCCGTTCTGTGTATTCATACTATTGTGTTCGAGGTCCTTATCCGAAGACTGACGGAAAGGGCCGAGTAGTTGCGATTGAACAGTCACCTTCCTTTTGAACCCTTACGCCATTTGCAGTGTATCAGGAGAGGTCACTCTAACCGACTCATTTTGTTGGGCAACAGTCACCTTCCTATGGAACCCTTGCCCATTTGCAATGTTTTCAGGGGAAGTCAAACTAACCGACTCTTTTAAGAAGACTCTCTTTCGGTTCTTTTTCGGATTTTAGTTTTTTTTTTCGTTATTTCCAAATGTGTTGCAAATCTATTGATTCTGGTATTTCGTATTAACAACACGTTGTCATTTATAAACTTTCAATTAAAATTTCGATTGGAACCAACTTCAATAACTTAAACGACAATGATTAAAACAATAATAGCAATAAAAGAATAACATGATGTTAAAAATGAACTGAGACGAAAAATTGTTAAAGGATTTACTTCAGACTTAAGATTATGTTTCTATTCAAATACGTGTATTTGCCAAAATATGCACATGATTTTAATATTTCAAAAATTTAGACGTAAAATTCAACAATTTGCTCAACATTATAATATTTATGATTCTTTTTCAATTTTTTCTCAAATACATGTAAACCAGTTTTAGTTCGGCCGAGTATTTTTTTTAATAGATACTTGTTTTTTTTGTTTTTTGTTTGTTTTGTTTTGCCTTTTTTTAATTGATAATGTCTCTGTGAGTTGAATACGAGGAATAAAGGGGAGAATGGTTTGAGTTCTTTAGTTTTTAACTTGCTTTGTCATGACTCAGTTGTGCCCCGTTTTAAACATTTCATTATTTCTGCCGCAAAAAGCTTTATTTTGTCAATAACAACAAATTTGCTTTATTGCAGATGGGTTTAAGTCATCAAAGACTGAATGCACATACATTTGTTTTCAATTGACAAAAATATTTCAGTTGTGTCAAATAATAACTAGTGTATTTACAAACAACTTGTTTGGTATTAAAGCCTTTGTTTTGCTAACTCTTCCAGGACATGAAGACTCGACGGTGCTGTGCAGCTTGAAACATTACGAAAATGCGAACCACCATATTGTTTCATTCCGTCAAATTATGAAATTTTCATAAAAGCAAATTGTATTTCAAGAGTTCGAGATGAATCATCATATTCGCAAATATTCACAACATAAATAGAATACAGACTATTAGTAAATACTCAACACCTACGCTCTTAATGTAATTGCTCAATAAATTTACAGTAACCTTAGACACAGAAAAAATTGAACATAATTTTACAAGACACACGAAAACGCTTGAGGATATTATATTATATTTTATAAGTAAAACATCTCTAGTAGATTGTGTCATAAAGTACAAATTATCATTAAATACTTAAAGTTTAGGTCATAACAGAGTTTGTCTCCTCTGTAATAATTAACACGAACAATGGATGTTATATTTATTACATATATAAACATAACATAGGTGTCTTATTGACTAGGTACCTTTTTAAACTAGACTACAATAAATACTATCAACAGTATTTTATAACCTAGACGAACAACAGACTGTCATCATCAACATGATCATCGCTTGAAAAAACGTCGTCACTTTCGGAAGCATCGTCGTCATCCTCAGTTGATGACGTCACCATAGGAAGGTTGAAATAGCCTAAATCTACCATTTTTGGCGATCTCAGAGCTATATGCCCTCTAATATGGCAACCACATCCCTTGTATATTTTGATTGAGAAGCAGAATGACTTTCTTTCAACATACTTACAGAAACTCTTGAGCTCATTATCTGAAGATGAAGACATTCAAAATAAATTAATCATTTTTCAGTTTGAATTGACAAACTGCTTTGATAAGATAAAACCGAAATTGTCCAACAAAGATCACACCAAACAATTTACAAAATCAATATTACTCGTGCATTAAAGAATCGACAAATGTCATCGAAATTTCTCCCAGTGCCTACAAGAATTTGTACTGAAGGAAACGAAAATGTACAGTGTTGGTGCTTAATAATTTTTAACTTTTGTAATGACAAGGAGTCAACTCAAACAGAGTCAATGTACATTCACAAAAATGGCGACAAAACAAAGCGCAGTGCATAAACAGAAAATAACCCAGTTGTCTTCTTTCTGCTACGAAGAACATATCAACAAAACTTAGATATTAAACATGTACATGTACCAATGTTATGTTTAAGTGTCTGACATAATACATACCATGGAATTCCTTCTCAAAGGACACGTTGCCTACCCGGAACAGTCCTTCAATAATTGTATGACGCTTGTCATGATGATTACATTCATTTACACTCAATACCACGACAACTGTAAAACAGAAAATACCTCTTTATAACTAAAAAGATTGATTTAATTGATTTAATAAAATTAAAGTAGTATGTTGTTTATAAGGAAATGTACCATTTTTTTACGTTTTGTTTCATTCATGACAATCGGGACATTTTCTACAATATTTCCGTCAGATGATAAACATTACATTCATTTGTAAACACAGCTTTGCCCCTTTTACAGAACTAAAAGTGTATTAATTGAGAAGAAATCAAAATAATGTTTGACTGTACAGTAGGAAAGTGTATCGCATTTCATCATTGGTACCAAGGTCATATTTGAATTAAACCTGTTGGAACCAACGTTCAAAATTACAAATTTCACTTTCACTATTTTTGCGTATGTTGTGAATTTTGGTCCCGCCAATAATCTCACTCATTTACTAAGCCTGAAGGTTATGCCGTATTTCACAAATGCAATAAAAACGGAAGTGGGTGGGGGAGACAAAAAATCTCTTATTCACAGAAAATAGGAAGTATTTTTTTAGTTACTTTGCTATGAATATCTCTACAAAATTAATTATGTTACAGGCACTCTTAAAAGAAACGACTCTTAAAAGATGAATCGACAAATTAAGTAGGGTGATAGCATTTGAATTACCGTTGTATCCATCGTCATTTCCCTGACAAGCACATCCATGAGGACAACACATACACTTACGTCTGGAATCTATAGCATCAGCTGGAATATAATTTATATTGTGTATTGTATGTGCCTCAAAACGACACAAAATAGATAAAATATGCCATCTCCTTGATACAAAGGATGATTTTGTTTTTCGAAATATACCACGTTAAATAATGGTCATTTAAAAGGTCGACAAAATTGTTAACATTTTTTTTGTCATCACATTGAAAATGTTTTGAAGAAGTACATTTAACAATGGGTGTTTATTATTGTTTTATTTCATAAAAAAACTTAATACATCATATAAGAAAGATAGTCTGATATTATGTACTTGTACTTGCACGTGTCACATAAAAGTTAAAAGAAGCATTGTCTAAATTCGATGAATTCTGAGATAAAGTAAAGTTTAACACCAGATTCTGTATTATATGTTATCATAAATAAAAAAACTTTCACATTGTATATAGAGAATGGTTGGTGCCGTGGATGGAGAAAGTTTATCTGGCGAGGCGGAGGAATTTATTGGGTGAGCCTCAGGCGAACCCAATAAATTCCGGAGCAGAGCCAGATAAACTTTCTCCATCCACGGCACCAATCTATTATTCTATTTATCCTGTCACCGTTTTTTAAAGAAATTTATTAGGCAAACTACCTTTATTCACAGTATCGGAAATGTTTCTATATAAACAAAAAAGGCCCGAAGTGTGCATTATTCTACAACAATGCACTTGCCGTTCTTATTATCTCCCTGCGTATTTTCACATTAAGGGCGCCATTTTGTTTGAAAAATGTGATAAATAAATACAATTTTTTGTCGAATTATGTTGTGAAAACTATCTAGAATGAAAGAAAATGGTCTAACTAAGAAAATGAATTCGAACACCAATATCTTTTATTCAGTCGTTAACGCTGTACAGACGTTTAAAGTATTGTTTACGTGACGTCACAATGTAGCGCCAAACAGCACGTGCAAAACAATCAGATCAAGTACGCTATTTTATTGTCGAAAACGAGTTAAGTTTTACATTTATTTCACTTTTAATAATTTTTATTTCGCTTGAAAAATTATAGAGTGAAATAAAATAAACAAACAAAGTTTTATCAACATTTCCAAAATTCGTTATTCTACACACAGAATATTTAACGACAGTTTTTATATTTTTTCTTGAAAAGTAGTCCGGCAAACATGCATACCACGTGATCAAGTGCCGTAGATCAGTAAAAATATACGGCACCTTGTTATCGGGCCGAAATTGATAAAAGTGACAGGATAAATATATTTACCGAGCTGTTGTGGAATGTCCATATTGTATTCTTCATCCGAATCTATGGATTCTGATGACGTCAACAATGGAAGGTTGAAGCAGCCCATGTCAACTTTTTTTGGGCGTGACATTCGCAAGCATCCCTTCATCAGTCCGCCCTTTTGACCTTTGTCGCTGATGTCGACACGGAAGCAGAACCTCTTTTTATCAAAGTCCTCACAAAAGTCTTCGAATTGATCGACTTAAAAAAATAGTAAACATTTGATGGGTATCAGATTCAATTTAGAGCTAAAGCAATGAACAGGAACATTGACAGGATATTCTGAATTTGCGGTTTTGAGATAAAAAAAAAACAAAAAAAAACAAAAAAAACAGTACGTTAAGTTGCATTGGATAACAAATATGATCCGTACTAAAACACGCCAATTTAATATATTGTCTTACTCTTGAAATCCTAGACATTTACACGAATTATTTAATAGACCAATAAGAGATTGGTAAAATCGCTTGAAAGACATTTTTTACAAAGCGTCTGGATTTTAGGAAAATTTAACTGGATACTAGTACGTTATTTCAAAGTTATGTGCAATTTGCGTAAAACAAAACTTCATTTGACCTCATAAGAGAAAATGGAAGCTTGTTGATGCAAAACGTTTTGTATCCAAAAAGTATTTATTTAGCAAATAAAATTAAGATATTTTTTTTACAATACATGTTTATTTGCTAGATAATATATGTAAAAAGATTGATTTAATTAGAATACACAGACAAATATGAGATGAGATCATAATATTAAAGTTGTAGAATGATAATAGAACCAAAAAGAAATACATTACACCCTATGTAAAAGAAAACTTTTATAATATTATATTTATACAAACCTGGAAATTGTTTCTCAATGGACTTGGTACCGACGAAAAACGTTCCAGCAATAAGTGTCTGTGTCGATTGTTGTCGGGTTTCCACCACTGAGAACACCGCTTGTACTAAAAATAACAATAAAGTGTTATTTACAATTTTAGCTGTCGGTACATTTTACATTATTTCTTATGAATTCTGACCTCCTATATTATAATTTACATACAGTTTATTAAAAGCACCTTTATCCGAGGTAAAAATGTAAGCTAAAACATTTCATTACAAAGTTGTTGTCGATTTCGGCAATAACTTTATTAGCATTATTAGAATTTGAGCTTTGAGCTTTTTCTTTGTTCTTTCTAACCCATTATACCTGGTACACATCCAAACTGTATTGATATAAAACAGTACAGTTTTTTTTTTCATTTGTGTGATAGAGGAAAAAACTCGATTGATATATTACAGTTGAGTTTATTTACACCTGCAATATATCAGTTGAGTTTTTACTGAGGTTCAAAGGGGGCATAGGGTAACACATTTAAAATACAAAGAAGTACCGGTTGAACCGGGTGATGCTCCCCAAACAGGTTTTGGACACAGAGAAACTACTTCTTGTTGATATCTCTTGTAGTTTCAGAGTGATGTCCCGGACAAAGCTCGCGGTGTAAAAATGAACATAGGACACAACCATGGCAGAGTAACTGTTCTTTTGCATGCAAAGCACATCTTCTCAATGAAATCGATCTACCTACAAAGTTCCTTGTTGATACCTCTTGTGCTTTCAGAGTTATGTCCCGGACCAAGTTCAAAGTGTAAAAATGAACAAAGGACAATAACTCCAAAATTAGGCTAGGCAAACTAACGGTTCTTTACATTGTGTTATTCTCATATAGTTTAAGAGTTATGTCCCGGACAGGATCAGAGTGTAAAAATGAAAAAAGGGCAATAACTCTAAAATTAGGCAAGGAAGAGTTACGATTCTTTTGCACTGCACTTCTACTCAATGAGATCTATCTACCTACAAAGTTTTTGTTAATACCTCGTGTTGTTTCAGAGTTAATTGTTATATTGTTTTTTATATGCAAAAGCAAAAACATTTTTTACGGCTGCGCTCACTGACTTATTATTTTAGCTGTGAGGTCGCTTAGAATAGTTATAGTATATGATACTACCACCTAGCAAGAACCACAACTACCTGCTGACACCATCAACTGCTAGATCTACCCACAGTATTTGCTGCATCACACTGGAATGCATCCAGTTTAGGTAGATAGTGTGTGATAAGGAAGACCCTGCCGAGCCTAGTGAGCTTGGGGACCCACCAATGTCTATCAGTCTCATCATGATTTCTAATTCCATTATCTTATCATCTGTTGCGTCTGGCATTGCTTTATATAACCAATATTCACATATATATTCACATATATAGGTGTTGCTTCGTTGAAAGTCCGAACATTTATGAAGCCAAATCATGGAAATGTGTCAATTTATATCAAAACATAAACAAACGTGTGATAATTTGAGCATAACTCGAACAATGGATACTATATAAACCCTGTGAAAGTCGTATAAATTGAGTAAAAGTCGTGTTTATTCGCACCAGACCGTACTACACCGTACTTGGAACCGTACAACAGTCGTATGTATTCGTATGCAAATCGTGTTCAAACCTTGCTTGACCAAGTATGTCCGTGCTTTATTCGTACATACTCGTGCTACACTCGTTATAACACATCCCGAGGCACGGTTGGAGCTAAATATATACTCGTACCAGTCAATCCGTGTATAACCGAGTATACCGTATCCAACCGTATTCTGTATGAGACGGGCTTTATATTGGGTGTACCAGAGACATTTTCCAATTCGAATTAATCCTCCGCAATATTTAAACATTACTACATACCTTTTACACCGGCATCCACAGCATGACACCAACAGCCATGTTTATTACATGCACAGTGTCCCTTGTGCTCGACATCAGCAACTTCTTCGTCCGTCTTTAAACCTGAAGAAATAAAATCACGAAAAAAAAGAGAAATAAATCAATAAAATAAAACTATGATTTTAACGGCATCTGTTTAAAAAGTAAAATAATGACTTAATTGATTTAACCTTTTTTTTAATGTCTTTATCTGTAACTAGCATAAGGCAAACATTTGTGAAGATGCCCCTAGTTCATAAAATATTTAAAGAAAATGTTTGTCATATAAAACATGTCCACAGACTTTAAACATGATATCATACCTTCTATTACATCATGAAACTGATTTTGCACGGAAAATCCGTGCACGCTCACAGTAAGTCCAACAAGACAAAGAGCCGCTAGAAAATTCATCTTTACAGTTCAAACTGAGGCAAAAGACTGAAAAGTTCGAGTTATTTCAACAATATAAACTGCTGGTGATTAAGGATTTGGTCAACATTTTCTTTACTGATATTTAATTGCCAATATCCTGAGTGTATCGTTTGCTCTATAATCTATCCTGTTCAGCGATTCTGCTTGATTTTATAACCTGATATTTTAATTGTTCCTTTCCTTTCTTTTGTCGTAAGAACTTAGGATGGTAATAACTAAGTCCTGAAACGTTACGTACGATGATTTTATCAAATAAAACGAGACACTTACATGAGCTAAATTAACTGTATAATATTAATTTTGAACGATTTAGAATATTATAAGCGAGCTACGTTTTAAGGGCCAGAACGAGAACATTATTGTACATAACGATACGATCATGAGGCCATGATAGTACTTAATATATATTAAAATGTTGCTCATTATTCAATAAAGAAAGCGTACTATAGACGTCTAGAAACATTATTTTCTTGTCTTATTTGTTGTTGCGCAAATGTGTTATATAAATATTCATTATCTGGTGCAGCAACAACATCAACGAACTAAAAACAAAATTTAAAAAGGTTTGGACATTTTGATCCCCCATCGACGTTATTCTTTAAATAAGCATTATAAGAATAATAATACTTTATATTCGATTAAATGCGTATCTTATTTTATCCATATTACAATATTAGATGTATACGATATATTTTTTGTTGTTTGGTGTATGATGGGATAGTTGAAAAGAAATATTTACATTTTATCAGAAACATCTTTTTTTTTGGGGGGGGGGGGGGGGTTGGCGCACCAGAACAATTTAGGTCGAAACTGGAAAATATAATTTTGGCTAAACAAATTCACAAAGGAAGACGCAGGAATGTTATTAATGTCGCACTTGCCACTTGTCACAAAGCCTCCGGCCCTTAAATTTAGGGTGTCGTTTTAGAAAGTCTTGTTTGTATATGTTTGTTAAGATCTTTCACCTTACATGTAACGTTGCAATAATAAATTTTCAATTGATTATAGCCTAAACCCAATCTTAAATACGAAATACATATCAGAGTATTTACATTTCTAGAATAGGTGGAATTAAAATCACAACCGCAATATGTATACAAATTAGTGTTCAAGTATCAAATATGGCCAATTTTAACATAAGTATCATTTTATCAAATAACGCGGTCCCTTTGTACGGAAACGTATAGCGACCATCCCTATATGATACATATCAAATGACTTTTTACAGTTTTATAGTATGTTTGTTATATTCAAATATGATTTGAGGAAAGAATTACATATTTAAAAAGATGTAAGTGTTTTATTTTTTCATTTTGTAAAAGTTAAAAGATGTTTATCTTGCATTATAAGATAAAAACGTACGATAGATTACAAAAAATACGTATTATATATGATTTACAATATAACTTGATTTAATTGCTTCCTTTACACATCATATAAGACGAAGTATCGCTTAAGCTTTGGGATCTATGGCCCTATAATAACATCAACTGGTCGAATATGCTTTTTATACAATATTTATCATGTACCATCCTATGTACATACATTTAAAATGGTAAATGTGTCGGAAGTTATCGTTTTAAGCTCTAAATATTATATATCTTACAAAAATATCATGGTTTATATGATAACTAATTTACATCAGGTACTACTTCACCAGCTAATTTTATGCTTATTAACAACTAACGAAGTTTGTCTTTTTTATATAATCTTTACTTTGTAACACTATCTGAAGCACAATTATTTAAACATGCCTAAAACCCCTGTCACACTAGGACGGCGTTCTCTCGGCGTCCAAAGAAAATTCAGAACGCCAAGGTGAGCGCAGTAAAATCGCAAACATCGCCACAGCATCGCCGTAACATCGTAGTGGCATCGCATAGTAAACTAAGTAGCATCGCCAACTAAAACGCCATAGAAGCTCCGTAGCATCGCCATGATCGCCGTGAGGACGCCGTGAATACGCCGTGAAGTCTTCATGACATCAACAATATCACATTTTTTATTGCGATCTCGCTGCGCTTTGTTAAATTTAACAACGCCGTGCAAACGCAGTGAAAGCGCATTCTAGTGTGACAGGGCCTTTAATATTTGGAATACAAAAAACCTCAATCAAATGTTTCATATATAATTTTTAAAAAGCTTTCTATTGTGCGAGATTTTTCTATCCTCATTGTCAAATATAAATTGTAAAATATGTTACATTATATTTTAAAATGATAGAGGTATGCGAATAAAAAACCTCAATATATAAAACTAATACATATATATGAACGGAAAAATGTCACATAAATTTGAATCCAGCAATATTTACAGCAGATTCAGTAAATGATATATATTCAAGATCAAATGTCAATGTAAATATTGGTCAAATAAATATCGTGTGTTAAATATATTGTCTTAAATTCTGCTTTTACCAACATGCAGGGGCTGTAGATATTACTAGATAAATATTTCAGATCAAGTTAGTTTGTAAAAATTGGTTAGGTATATAATATCTTTAAATATATATTCAAAAATTCTGTTTTAACTAACATGTAGGGGTGGTCGCTATACGTTTCCGTACCTTTGATACTGTTTATATTGGTGTCATTTTCAAATAACTAGATTGATACCAGACAAAAACAACATAACTACTTTTATGGCCGTTTAATGAACTCGTTTTGCCCGTTGTTATATATTATTCAATAATTACAAACAAATCATATTACATGAAGAGTTTATTGACCATTCAACCATTTCTAAAGCCGATTAAGAAGAAGGATTATATTAAGTATTTTATAATTCCTTTTCTCTCCCAAATGTATTTACTTGTTTATTCGTTTATTGCTACCCATACGACATCAAATAACCTATCCCGTCGTTAAAAATTATTGAATATTATTTTGGGGGATATGATCCGTTCATCGTCAATGTAATTTGAAGTAGTGTGTGATAAGAACACTGAAAGGCATTTGACTTTATCAGTTATTTGATCAACAAATGTAATAACTTTTGTTCTATGAAATTGTAAAACAAGGATATAAGCATAATATAGGAAAATGGAAGTGACTCCTACTACTTTGGAATTATTTACGTGTATTTACTAAATGTGGTCTACGTCATGTCAGATTACAGTGCAAGACGTCAACGGTAAGTAAACAACCTACACGTTGTTCACAACGTATGCTGGTCAAAGCTCATCTCATCTCCTCATATTAAACATTTGAGCTGCGTCATGACAAAACCAACATTATGGGTTTGCGACCAGCCTGGATCCAGACCAGCCTGCGCATCCGCGCAGTCTGATCAGGATCCATGCTGTTCGCTATCAGTTTCTTTACTTGTAATAGACTTGTAAGGCTGGTCTGGATCCATGCTGGTCGCAAACCCATTATGTTGGTTTTGTCATGACGCGGCTCATTTTATGTTAAGTAAACTAAACAGTGAACTTGCACAAGATAATTAAATGAAAATTCGGATAAATATCTAAATAACTCTTAATGACCATATTTTATTATAAGTTAATAAAAAAAATGATATTGATTTTTTTGAAATTGATCTATATCTTTATCTAGAATTTTTTTTTCTTTTCTGTGTGATATTTAACATGATTATGTGTAATTAATAATGTCAACAACACTTAGAGATTTAAGATTCAAGTAGTAATTTACACGTTACGTGAGATTAATGACTGATTTTGAAGTATAAATCACCATATTTCTACTGCGTGACTAACGTAGTAAGGTCTATTGTTGCATATGTTGACCTCGTTCTTGTAAGTGACGTTGGCAACGTGTAAATTACCTTCTTTATTCCATTTACAATATTTTTCTTTTAGATCCATTTTCAATATTTTCATGAAAATTACCATGAATCTGGAGGCATAATTTTAAAATGTTTCCTGATAAAAATGATAACTATCTCGCTAGCTAAAGCCACCATAAACCTTAAACTTCTTGGCCAATTAAAAGTTAATGTTGCTTGATATAAGTTAATGAAATTATGAATTTCAGTGTTCGATTAATTGCAACAAGTAAATTTACCGGCTTTTGTTATTTCGTCCTTTACGTTATTTTCATAATTCATTTACCAAAGATATATTAAAGTAACTAATTTTCATCTTTAAGTCGTTTAAAAATATTGATATGAATATTTCGATTCTCAGATTTTTTCTTGTTATTTTTACACTGTCTATGACATTTAAAATTAGTAAACTTCAAGATAAAAAAGATACCGGTAATAGAAAATAAAAAAATGGAAATAAATGTAACGTATGGAACATATTTTAAATTTTTTAACCATTCCTTTGATACTTTATAAAGAAATTCCAACTAGATCCTTAAATAAACAAAAGACAGAAAAGGCACACTTATGAATAATTGATCATTGTTATTCAAATTTAGCTGTCGAGTCCTTTCTACTTGATACGGGTATACGGCTATAAACAATACATTACAAAACCACTTTAACTAGATTACATTTAAATGTTAAAAACACACAAAGTAAACAATGAACGACCGTAATCTCCAGACAGAGAAAATAGACCTCTGTATTGAACAGAGTGTGTAACAAAAATAAAATTAAAATATGTAAAATACACACCGGGGAACAATTACTGTGACAATATTTCAGCAGGTGGAGTATTCTATTTAGGTCTACCTTTGTGATAGTGTTTGTTTTATTGGATATTAGGAAAGAATTTATAATTATATTCATTGACGAAATGGCCATATCACTATCGTTTTAAATACGTTAGTTTAGATCGACTTATATTACGTTTGTTGATAGAACAAACCTACCTAGATACATATTTTTGGAGATACTAAAAAACTATTTCATATAAACATTTGGTAATTTTCTAATTGGATGTTTAAACTGTTACAAAACTTAACAACAGAACAAAAAAATAAATAAAAAATATTAAGATAGTATTATTTTCTGCTGTAACCTAACTACTGTTAGTAGAAATAAAATATCACAATGGAATAATACGTTGCTATGGAAACAAATCTATTAAGAAGACAGTTTACGTTTCCTACTATATTTTAGTTCGGATGCCTTATTTTTAGTTAATAAAAGTGATAGATATTCTACGTAAGATGGCAGTTCACATGTACGCCGTTCAGGACGTTGGGTTAAGGGAATTATATGAAGAAATATGTGATCTAGAAAACCAGGAACAGGCATATATATACGTTACTAAAGCGCCACCTAAACCTAAAAGGTAATTGAGTGCACTTCTAATTATAGGATTTGCACGACAGTTTCATGTTATAGCACCTTTTTGTGGTATACATATATCAGGCACGCCAGTTTTACAAGGCATGGTTTCACGGAGTTTTCCAGTCCTGCACCAGTCATATTGAGTCACTGTTTTTAAAGCGATACATTTCTTTAATATAAATGTAAATATATGTAGAAATGTATCTTTGAAAGATCATATTATGTTGAGGTAAACTCAAAACTTTAAAATTTAATGTACATAGAAGAATCATATTGATAATGAACTGTTTTTAGGTATAATCGTGATTGCTCGCTGAGTTCGAATGACTTTAATATGACTGCTAGAGTCTGGTTTTTACTTATTATATGACACTTTTAATAGTGAGTTTTCTAGTTTGTTCCCCGATTACTTGAAGTTGTCTGTCTGGGTGGACTGTTGAGGTTATCAAATTCCTACCCCTATGAACAGCTTGGAAGTCACAGGACAAGTGTGATGAAACTTCATTGCTCCCTCATAATAAATCAACCCTTCCAAATTCAAGGCATGGTTAGTCCATTACCCAACATATGTGTGGTCAAGTTCAAACGTGTGAGTAATACAAAATCACAATCAGCAGATAATGACCTCTTAAAGTTTATCAGACTTAACACATTATTATGGTGTTCCGTTTGAACCACCATAATTATTTTTTATTTGCGGGCGAGGCTCACATAAAGTCATGATTGTCCGAACGGTACACTGTACTTTACAGTATACGTTATTGAATATCACCTCTTTGAGAAGATGCACAAAACGGAACCAATGAAGTTAATAAGATAGCTTGAACAATTAAACATTTAATACAACAGAAGGAAATAAACCAAGAGAAATCAATAGTACACTTTAAAACAATCCTAAATGCGACTATAATCTCAATGGTTTTTGTGGGATTTGTACTTGAACCACTTCATTTAAGTGGTTTATTGTTCAGTATACCACGGTGCACTTGATTAAAATCCTGGTTGTCAATCGAGCACTTGTTCAGATCATTTGGATGACCTTGGTTCATCTTGATTTACTTTTGCATTCAATTAAGTGTTCAAATTTATTTTCCTTTTTCTTTTCGTTATTTGAAGAGGAAATATTTCGTAAACCTTAAAGTTGTACAATTATTACTTTCTTTATATTATGTGTAGATTATGTGTGTTTTTATATTAAAGATATAGCACCGCCTGTTCTCAATGCATAATAATAATATTTCAAGCAAAATCGTCAAGTTTTACTTTCGAATTTTTTTATTATTTAAGTAAACCAAAACATAATGTATATTTTTTTATAAATAATTATAACAAATTCTTGCAGAGCTTTTATCTTTGGTTCTTATAATTTCGGGATTTTTTTTAACAATTCATATTTAAAAATCACAAAGATGCAAATGCAACAGACGAATACCGCTCAACCCACGACACTAGTCTCTGTAGGAGCACATTTGTCTCAGAGTACATTTGTCTTACGTAAAAGCATCGGTCGCATTTGTCCCACATGAGACCTCAAATGTCTACCAAAAATTTGTGTGACAAATGTGCTCCGATCAAGTTTTTTAAGGGACAAGAAAACACATTTGTCTTATCCTTTTTAAGGGACAAGAAAGCACATTTGTCTCATATCATTTTTTTTTATAAATTAGTTGTCAAATATATTCCCAATGCAGAAATTGTTTTTAGAATTCGAGGTGAAACATACGGAATCCCTTTTACGATGGTACAATGGTGAGACAAAAAATCAGTTCTGATGAAAACAAAATACGTGTGGGATGGTCTTCTCATTTTCTTCTCCGTGACCGAGTGATTTTAAAAAACCACTTGTCCCTAACCGCTGTAGGTTCGACACTAACTTGGGGCGTCGAACTATTCATGCGAGGAAGCCCGACCAGGGTACAAATGCGGAATACCTATCTGCGTGCGCACGTAATAGTTATCGGGTGCGTACGTAATTAGTATCTCTTTAGAACGTAACAGCAATCGCGTGAGCACGTAATAGTATCTCGTGGCCTCGTAATAGCTATCGCGTGCGCATGTAATAAATAAGAAAATCCTATGTTCCCTTTATCACACCGTACAATGAAATGGACAACCGTTCAATCGTCGACAGCCGTACTAGTATATACATGTCGGTGTAAAACACACTATTGACGGACGGTAAATATTCATCTTTTTTAACATATCTTAATTTTGTTCGAGTAAATTAATGTTATGAATTCATAGTCAACATTTAAAGGAGCATGCTAACAAATTTCTGGCCTTGAGCAAGTTTTACTTTACGTGAATTTTGACTAAAAAGAACCACACTTTCCGATGAGAGGCGACATTCTTTTTAAAGTCACAAAAACTTACATTTTCTCATGATAATAAATCATTTTTAGATTCGATTCGTAAAAGTTAACATTTCGTAAAATATTCATTAATTCATGGTACTTTCTAATGGACTTCATGCTTATGAAATCCATCTACTCTTCAATAATTTTTAAATTGTCCGCCATATAAAACGATTTATTCAATACAATAAGCTAACTTTCATAGTATAATCTCATTCGTTAAGGGAAGTAACTCTTCATTGACGCTTATCGTTTAATTTGGATGCAAACGGGATTTAAGGTGTGGGGAAATATCAAACGGATCAGGCCTACAACACATTTATCATTTTTGTCGTCTTCAGACATTGTTTGAATGTTTAGATAGAGAACATAAAACAGTCTCAAATGTTTTAATGTATTTACCTTGGCAAACATATTGCCTGCACAGTATACAAAGATTACGACATATTGGGTGATTCAAATATCATTTTCTATTAACGCAGTAGTCTTTAATCCTAACAAGTTTATCTTCAAATTGATTGCGTCAATACCACACTGTTCTAAAAGGATAACCGTTCGTATAATAAAATTAAAACTAGTAACCTTCAAGAGCTTTAAATACGAAACGATTATAAAAAGAACAACATTTCTTATCAATATATAAAAAAGAACAACATTTCTTATCAGTATATATATAGTTCATGTAAATGAAAAAAAAGTTTTTTTTGCATATGGTACACACACTCACTGAGTGAATGATATAATGTATAGTGATGATATGCTGTATCAGTGAATTATATGGTATGTAAGTGAAAAATAATACTGTAAAATGTAATACTTTATTGTGTAATTGAAAAGTATAAGTTATAAGTGAACGATGTACGTGTAACAAATCAGTTAGTATAATGCATCAGTTAATGATATCAGTGAATATTGCATCATATCTCAGTGAACATTGTATCATATCTCAGTGAATATTGTATCAAATATCAGTGAATATTGTATCAGATATCAGTGAATATTGTATCAGGTTTCAGTGAATATTGTATCATATCTCAGTGAATATTGTATCAGGTTTCAGTGAATATTGTATCATATCTCAGTAAATATTTATCAGATATCAGTGAATATTGTATCAGATATCAGTAAATATTGTATCATATCTCAGTGAATATTGTATCAGATATCAGTGAATATTGTATCAGATATCAGTAAATATTGTATCATATCTCAGTGAATATTGTATCAGATATAAGTGAATATTGTATCAGTTATCAGTGAATATTATATCATAACTCAGTGAATATTGTATCAGATATCAGTGAATATTGTATCAGGTATAAGTGAATATTGTTTCATATGTAAGTGACAATTGTATCAGATATCAGTGAATATTGTATCAGATATCAGTGAATATTGTATCAGGTATCAGTGAATATTGTATCATATCTCAGTGAATGTTGTATCATAATTATCTCAGTGAATATTGTATCAGGTATCAGTGAATATTGTATCATATCTCAGTGACAATTGAATCAGATATCAGTGAATATTGTATCAGTTATCAGTGAATATTGCATCAGGTATATCAGAGAATATTGTATCATTTATCAGTGAATATTGTATCAGGTATCGGTGAATGTTGTGTCATATATCAGTGAATAATGTATGAGATATCATTGAGTATTGTATCAAATATCAGTGAATATTGTATCAGATATCAGTGAATATTGTATCAGATAACAGTGAATGATATCATGGTGTTTCAGTGAAAAAAATATATTGTATAGTATATTGCCACAGTAAATAATATATAATGTGTCAATGAATAATATAATGCTTCTTTAAATGATATAATGTATTGGTAATGGAAATAATTGAACGATTATATATATCAGTGAAAATTATTATGTAGTAATGAATAATATTATTGAGCAGTGAATGACATAATGTAGCAGTGAATGATATAATGGAGCAGTGAATGATAGAATATATTAGTGAATGATATAATGATTTGGTAAATGATATAATGTCTAAGTAGTGTAAATTAGAGAATGATTTAATATACCAGTGAATGATATAATGTAGCAGTGAATGATATAATGTAGCAGGTAATTAATTTAATCGAGTAGTGAATGATATAATGTAGCAGTGAATGATATTATGTAGCAGTGAATGATATAATGTAGCAGTAAATGATACAATGTAGCAGTGAATGATATAATGTAGCAGTGAATGATATAATGGAGCAGTGAATGATGTAATGTAATAGTGAATGATTTAAATGTAGCAGTGAAGAATTAAATAAAACAGTGAATGATATAATGTAGCAATGAATGATATAATGTAATAGTGAATGATTTTAATCGAGTAGTGAATGATATAATGTAGCAGTGAATGATATAATGTAGCAGTGAATGATATAATGTAGCAGTGAATGATATAATGTAGCAGTGAGTGATTTTAATCGAGTAGTGAATGATATAATGTAGCAGTGAATGATATAATATAGCAGTGAATGATTTTAATCGAGTAGTGAATGATATAATGTAGCAGTGAATGATATAATGTAGCAGTGAATGATATAATGTAGCAGTGAATGTAAAATGAAGCAGTGACTGATATAATGTAGCAGTGAATGAATAAATGAAACAGTGAATGATATAATGTAGTAGTGAATGATATAATGTAGCAGTGAATGATATAATGTACCAGTGAATGATAAAATTGAGCAGTGAATGATATAATGTAGCAGTGAATGAAATAATTTAGCAGTGAATGATATAATGTAGCAGTGAATGATATAATGTAGCAGTGAATGAAATAATTTAGCAGTGAATGCAATAAATTAGCAGTGAATGATATAATGTAGCAGTGAATGATATAATGTAGCAGTGAATGAAATAATTTAGCAGTGACTGATATAATGTAGCAGTGAATGATATAATGTAGCAGTGAATGATAAAATGTAGCAGTGAATGATATAATGAAACAGTGAATGATATAAAGTGGTAACAAATTATTTAATGCAATATGAATCATATATAATCAGTAAATAAAAATGAATCAATGAATGATAAAATGTAGCAGTGAATGATATAATGTAGCAGTGAATGATATAATGTAGCAGTGAATGATATAATGTAGCAGTGAATGGATATAATGTAGCAGTGAGTGATTTTAATCGAGTAGTGAATGATATAATGTAGCAGTGAATGATATAATATAGCAGTGAATGATTTTAATCGAGTAGTGAATGATATAATGTAGCAGTGAATGATATAATGTAGCAGTGAATGATATAATGTAGCAGTGAATGTAAAATGAAGCAGTGACTGATATAATGTAGCAGTGAATGAATAAATGAAACAGTGAATGATATAATGTAGCAGTGAATGATATAATGTAGCAGTGAATGATATAATGTACCAGTGAATGATAAAATTGAGCAGTGAATGATATAATGTAGCAGTGAATGAAATAATTTAGCAGTGAATGATATAATGTAGCAGTGAATGATATAATGTAACAGTGAATGAAATAATTTAGCAGTGAATGCAATAAATTAGCAGTGAATGATATAATGTAGCAGTGAATGATATAATGTAGCAGTGAATGAAATAATTTAGCAGTGACTGATATAATGTAGCAGTGAATGATATAATGTAGCAGTGAATGATAAAATGTAGCAGTGAATGATATAATGAAACAGTGAATGATATAAAGTGGTAACAAATTATTTAATGCAATATGAATCATATATAATCAGTAAATAAAAATGAATCAATGAATGATAAAATGTAGCAGTGAATGATATAATGTAGCAGTAAATGATATAATGGAACAGTGAATGATGTAATGTAATAGTGAATGATAAAAATGTACCAGTGAATGATAAAATGTACCAGTGAATGATATAATGTAGCAGTAAATGATATAATGGAACAGTGAATGATGTAATGTAATAGTGAATGATAAAAATGTAGCAGTGAATGATATAATGTAAAAGTGATGATATAATGTAGCAGTGAATGATAAAATATATCAGTGAATGATATAATGAAGCAGCGAATGATTTAATATTAGCAGGGAATGATATAATGTAGCAATGAATGATATAATGTGGTAACGAATGATTTAATATAAAAGTGAATCATATAAAATACCGGTAGATAATAAAATATTTCAGTAAATGATTTAATTTAGCAGGGAATGATATAATGTGGTAACGAATGATTTAATGTAATAGTGAATCATATAAAAATATCAGTAAATAATAAAATATGTCAGTGAATGATTTATATGTAGCAGGGAATGATATAATGCGGTAACGAATGATTTAATGTAATTGTGAATCATATAAAATATCAACAGATAATAAAATGTCATTGAATGATATATAATGTAGCAGTGAAATATATAATGTGGTAGTGAATGGTATAATGGCCAGTAAATGATATAACAGTGAATGGTATAATGGCAGTAAATGATATAACAGTGAATGGTATAATGGCAGAAAATGATATAACAGTGAATGGTATAATGGCAGTAAATGATATAACAGTGAATGGTATAATGGCAGTAAATGATATAAACAGTGAATGGTTTAATGGCAGAAAATGACTATAACAGTGAATGGTATAATGGCCAGTAAATGATATAACAGTGAATGGTATAATGGCAGAAAATGATATAACAGTGAATGGTATTAAGGACAGTAAACGATATAACAGTGAATGGTATAATGGCAGTAAATGATATAACAGTGAAATGGTATAATGGCAGAAAATGATATAACAGTGAATGGTATAAGGACAGTAAACGATATAACAGTGAATGGGTATAATGGCAGTAAATGAATATAACAGTGAATGGTATAATGGCAGAAAATGATATAACAGTGGATGGTACAATGGCAGTAAATGATATAACAGTGAATGGTATAATGGCAGTAAATGATATAACAGTGAATGGTATAATGGCAGTAATGATATAACAGTGGATGGTTTAATGACATTAAATGATATAATATATATGCGAATGATAAAATACATGTAATATAGCGTTGAGTGATAAATGAATTTAACAAATGTTCTTTAACTTTAAATTGTATGGACAATTTTTTATGAACTTTTTGGTGTGTTCAAAAACTTTTTTGTGAAGTATAGTGACATTCTACTGTCAAATATGGGTCAATTGACATGCTTGAAAAGATAAGCCGTGTAATCAGATTAAATATATTTTACGACTGACCCTACAACAGATTATAAAACACAATATAAATGTCTGCTAAATCATCTAAACATTGTCATGGGTGATTATGCAAATTGAAATAATATCAAATAGCATTTTGTGAATTTGTAAATATGTACATGACTTTTTAAAACGATTGGTATATATTATATATTAACAGAAGTATAAATCAATCTCAAATTGTTTTCTACGATATAAATTTTGTATATCCATGAAAGGAAAAAAAACGAAAACATATTATGTAATATAAGTTAGGCTAGACCAAAGTGCAGATAATTAAGAATTGATAAAAGATACTGTATGAATAACATCCCCTCGATCACGTCGCTTAGGATGAATGAATGAATGAATGAATGAATGAATGGGAAGGAAGGAAGGAAGGAAGGAAGGAAGGAAGGAAGGAAGGAAGGAAGGAAGGAAGGAAGGAAGGAAGGAAGGAAGGAAGGAAGGAAGGAAGGAAGGAAGGAAGGAAGGAAGGAAGGAAGGAAGGAACGGACGGAACGGACGGACGGACGGATGGACGAACGAACGAACGAACGGACGGATGGATGATGATGACATATTGTACAGGATATTTCCACATGTTTTATGAATTAAAGTTTTTTTAATAAAAACGTTGTTAAAATTGTTGTATATTTTGAATTCAAACATTTCCAAAGCAGTTATATAAGTTACTATCAGGTGTGAGTCCACACGTTCGGGTAAGAAGGGCAAAAATTTCATACTGAAAATATAAACATATCATGTTTTAAATATAACGTATATTACAATGTACAATCCAAAGTAAAGCTGCAATTTCTATAAGTATTTGCTTAATAGGCTTAAATGATGAAACGAAGAAACATTTTAAGTACAAGTATATATCCCCTCCTGAAAATAAAACAACAAAATAGTAAAAAACAAAAACAACAAAGTATTTTACATCATTTCCTGCTTTCTTGACAATTAATGGAACAATGTATTTAACAAGAACTGGTAGAACTTATAAATAAACTACTTTTAAAATGGGGGGGGGGGTGGTGATTGGGTGGAAACGACTAATGTGCGCCAATACGCAACTGCTAACAGTTCCGATTTTAAATGATCTTGCAAACTGTCACATTTATATAACCTGAGTGATACATGTAAAGCACGTGCATCGTCTTAACTGTTTAATCTCTTAAGTGCGCGTGCTTATCCGATAAAAAAAACTACTAGTGTAGTAAAGCTGGTATTAATGAAACATTGATCAAATAATAAATGCTCTACATGTCATCGATTATCCTTCTATTTAGTTGTAACGTGCTGTCAAAATTATTGAATAAACCCGATATTTGTATTCATAAAAAAAGATTTTTAAAGTGGTAATTTGATACGTGAAATATCCCCGCTTGGCGAAATATTGACAATATATTTGTAACAAAGTTGTAAACATTTTAAGAGTTTAATTGACATAGTTTGGAACAAAATTAGGGCGTATTCTTTTATTAAGTTATATTTTGATACAGTTTGTAATGTGGAATTGTGTTGATTTCGTGGGGGATATACATAAATAAGTTAAAGCCGCGAAATGTGAGGTTTATTTAACTAAATAATGTAATAGTAGTCGGATATCACGTAGCTTTATAAACATATCAATATCCCTTAAGTTACACAGTGATAATTATAGGTACATTTGAATACATTATCGAATTGCTTTTAAATCTGAAATTCAATTGTATCTTTTCAAACAAATCTCTTGCTTTTTTTCAACTAAGATACTCGAAAAATGGATATTTATTCAAAAGGTATACTTCTAAATCCGCATGCCTCACAAGAACTTCTTTTACAAAAACGTTTGATAATCAATTTGTCAAAAATGATTTAAACAAAAGAAAAGGATTATTTTGCTGTTTATTTTTGAAAGGATCTGAAATGACGTTATTCATTGCAAAAAGTGTTTATTATTCTCAAACTATAAAAATTGACAAATACAAACAATTTGCAAAAAAATATTTTCATTGTGTTTTATTTGCTTCGTAAAAAGGAAAAGAAAACATTAAATAAAATGAGTGTGGATTTTCATTTACCACCAATTGCGATACCGCCGGTACAGCCCCCTGTGATTTTAAGTGATCCATACAGAGGGAGCCATGTACTTAGGTAAGCGTTCTTTGAGCGATTATATACTGTATAGGTACAATGTTCGGTAAAATGAACTCACCCGTCATTTAAGCAAACGGTCATGAGAAAAAGATTCAATGTTAAATACAGCGTGTCTGACCGTCAATGGAGACTGAGAAAATCATCTGTCATATAGCATTTTAAAACAAACAAAAATAAATAACGTCTGTCTTACTGCCAATGGACTCTTCGAATGTTACAAATAATAACACAATTCACATATATTTAAATGCTAAGTAACCACAGAAATTCAATAACCGCTTGCATCAAGATGAGTCATTTCTCGTACATGCGAGAAGATTTACTTCGAATTATCTAAATCATTTATAAAGATTAAATGATTAGCGCCTTTGTTGTAAACATCTGGCGACAAATTTTGACAGTGTAGCCAGGATTTCAAATCATGGCCTCCAAGAATGCGTTTTCAACATAATGTTAGGAGATCTTATTGTGAGATAAAATTGCAATTTATATAACATTATTTTGGTGTTAAAGTACACGCGCTATAATCTTAAATCGTTGAAAGGTAAATGCATATCAGCTTATAGAATTCGCCGGCTGTCAAATTGCTTTTTTGGGGGTACTTTAAAGCCCCCAACTAACAAAACACTCCAAGGTCATTTGGCAACTTAAGATAAAATCGTATCTATAGATGAAATTTGAATAAAATATTATCTTAAGAATGCGTGCTACAACACTGTTGATTAATCTGACTTATAGAAGATTACAATGTTTATCTTTTATTTTGAGTTTAAAAATATTGAAAAATATACTGGGTCAGTGATTTTCCTGCTTATATAACAGAGCCCAATATAAGGCCTCTTCCCAATTGAAATTTTCTTTAAAATCATACAGTTTTACCAAAAATCTGAACTTAAACATGCCTTTTTGCTTCCCAAAATAGCAATTTCGGCGATAAGTTTTCCCAAAATCAAGAGGCTAAGGCCTCTTCCCAATTAAATGAGAAAAATTACTGTGTATATGCTGTGGTTACATATATATACGTAATATAATTTAATTAAACACATGATCTTAATATATGAGATAACAGAAACAGTTTATGTAAAAAAAAATAGATGTCGTCTGCCTCCTTTCCGAGTTATCTGCATTTCAGTTCAAACATTATTTTTCTTGCATATCAGACTGGCGTTTCACAAGTTTTACAAATGCCGGAAATGTCATGACTGAGCCCCGGATGACACAGGCAGAGCCCCGGTCAACACAGACAGAGCCCCGACAGAGCCTAGGACGATCCCTGCAGAACCCCGGTAGAACCCCGATGGATAGAAAACGCGCGAATATTATGACGTTGATACGTGTTTGTTTAAGTTTTAGTTGTAACTCCATTTGTTTCAATTTTAAATGATAGTTTCTCCTATTTTATAAGTTATTCATGATGATTTTCTGAATAATGCAAGACTGGACAGAAGGGAAATGGGAAGGGTTTAAATACAAACAAGTGCAATCATCGCAAATTGCCGTGATTCTTTTTAAATGAACCGGACTTTGCCGGGGCTCTATCGGGATTAACCGTAGCTTCATCGTCATCCTCCAAGGCTCTGTCGGGATCAACCGTAGCTCTGTCAGCATTGACCGGCTATATCACACTCCGGATCATCCCCGATTTGTGCCGGCAGTACTACGGTGCTTTCCCGGTGTAACCCCGGTCGTAAAACGGCGAACCTCGACAAATAATTCATAAAAAATGACACGAGACAAATGCGTATTCTTATCCCTTAAAAAACATGAGACAAATGTGCTTTCTTGTCCCTTGAAAAAAACTGGATCGGAGAACATTTGTCATACAAATAAGTTGTGTTTTTTTGGATAGACATTCGAGGTCCCATTTGTCTCTGTGGGACAAATGCGACCGCAAGTCACCGCATCGGTCTTACGTAAGACAAATGTGTTCCGAGACAAATGTACTCCTAAAATGCTGTCAACAATGGAAAAATGAAACATTAAGATGGCTTCCAAGATCGATTCTAAATTGTTGCGATTATAAATGCATATTTAGATGAAATTCACGTCATTATTTTTAGGTAATTTTTGAAAAATATGTCATCAATTTTCTGATTTGGCGATCATATCAAAATGGCAGCAGTGTTGGTGGGACATAAAAGAGATACGATTTCATTGATTAAGCTTACATGTATTAAATTTCACTCATGTCATTTCATTGAAGTCCCAAAAAAAATCCAAAAATTTCGGACAATAAGACTACATGTACTTTTGATACTAATAGCGGCATTAATTTTTCACGAAATTACATGATTGATACCTGACAAACGTAATTATTTGAATCAATGACATAAAGACTTCAAACGACAGCTTTTGCCAAAAATAAATTAAATGATCGAGTGATCATGGTCTTTCCGTGTAGATGTTAATTGTTTTACAAACTA
The DNA here is from genome assembly GCF_026571515.1 of Ruditapes philippinarum. Lineage (NCBI taxonomy): Eukaryota > Metazoa > Mollusca > Bivalvia > Venerida > Veneridae > Ruditapes > Ruditapes philippinarum. The sequence continues at coordinate 26,031 of NW_026854919.1, forward strand.
TATTTTCTTCTCAAATTACTTTATTACTGCTACAACAGAGTTTAAATGACAGTGATGTATTTAAATATCGAATCAAATATCATCTTGAACTTCACCTTAATGAATCAAGTTTGCTGATCGAAAATAAGGCAGTACTTAGTATATATACTAAGTTGACACCTTCAGAACTTTGGAACCCAAACTGCGTTGATGTGTAGCATACTAACGCTCTTTGGGGTTCATTTCTCGATTTTGACCTCAAAGTGCGGAATATAAGATGAATATGGAACGGTGCAGCCGTATTTTGTATGTCATTAATGCTGACTCTACTTGAATCTTTACAAAACGACAAACTTTGTGTATTACTTTAAGGTAGAACGCGACACTGCGAACTTTCGAGTAGCGTCTTGAAAATTGGCAGGTACCCGTAACAGTTGCCAAGGGTTCGCAACGACGTCATGTACAAAAACGAGCTTTAATGGTAAACAACTTTGATGTCGTGTGTAAAAAAATTGGCTGAAACTATTGAAATAAAATCAAACGGAATCTAATCAGAAATATGATCAATTTTTACATGCTTATTTACGAGACGCTCCTTGAAAGTTCGCAAAGTGTCGCGTTCTACCTTAATACATTGTAGAATAAAAGCAATGTAGGAGCACATTTGTCTCGGAGCACATTTGTCCTACGTAAGACCAATGCGGTCGCATTTGTCCCACATGAGACAAATGGGACCTCAAATGTCTACCCCAAAAGACTCATTTGTGTGACAAATGTGCTCCGATCAAGTTTTTAAGGGACAAGAAAGCACATTTGTCTCATGTGTTTTTAAAGGGACAAGAAAGCACATTTGTCTCATGTCATTTTTTATGAATTATTTGTCACATTATTCCCACGGCAGAAATTCTTTTTTAGAATCGAGGTTCGCCGTTTTACCTCATGTCAAGTGTAATCATCAATAGGTTTGCTTATGCTTTCTTTATGAAAACCTAAAGTGAAATATTAATTATAATATCTCTAATTCAAGACATTGATTGACTTAACCTGAAGGCGTACACTGAAACAAACTAAATCCCGTTCACGATGGTTCAATGGTGACAGCGCGGTGGCACGATGTTACGTTGATGAAAACGCGATGGTGCGATGGTGAAAACATAATGGTACGAACGTGAAACAACGACTGTACGATGGTGAAACAACGATTGTACGATGGTGAAACAACGAAGGTTCGATGATGAAAACGTGATGATACTATGGTGAAAGACGATGTTACGATGGCGAAAATACGATGGTACGATATGATGAAACTGCGATGGCATGATGATGAAAACGCGATATTATTTTCTCTATCGTGTCATCGCATCATCGTGATTTCACTATCGTGTCATCGTGTTTTAATCATCGTACCACCTCAATTTCACCTTTGTACCATTGCGCATAGCTGTTCAGGGAGTCAAAATGTTACTTATGTCCAAACAGAACACCGTAATCGGTTGATATTGAATGACAATATCGTGACTCGTTTCGCATCTTGCCGAAATCTCGCATTTCGCTTCGCATCTAGTTCGTCGACGCGAGATAAGAAATTGATTCCAGGTCATATACCGCTAAGTAGTATTCCCTTTATAGTCTACATAAAATCACTTAAAGGCCCATTATGCCAGAGAAATGCTTTTATTTGTATTCCTTAAAAGCTTTGTATTTTTGTATACTTTTATAGCTCCAAAAAGTTACTCATTAGCTAATTACCTAAAGCATTTTTCATCTGCTGCTTTTTTGCAGTTTGTACAGTTGAAGTGATTTATAATTTTGTATTGAAGTCAAAATACTACATTTTTTATGACGCATTATTTCACATTTATCGCGAATTTCTTTAGATTACAAGCATCTAACTTCCTCAGAAATCATTATTTGAATTACTTGCTCTATCTAAAGAAGTAAAAATGTATTCATTTCTGAAATCTCGTGGTACGGGATAATTCGACATTGTAAGATCTCGTGTTACAATATCGTGCCTCGCTTCGTGTCTCATCGGAATGTCGTGTCTCGCACGGTTCTGAGTCGTCCGATATTCCATAATTATGGCATTACAGGAACTCATGAATACATGTTGTAAGTGCTTTTTCAATGGTGGATCTGAAAGCCGCAATTCTTGGAAAATGACGATTTTTACATACATATATTTCTGATGAAAACAAAATACGTGTGTAATGGTCTTCTTATTTTCTTCCATAGATCATTTAAGGGCCTCCGTAGCCGATTGATTAAAAAAAAAACAACCACTTGTCCCTAACCGCTGTAGGTTCGACATATACACGGGGCATTGAACTATTCATCGAACTTTGCGAGGATCCCGGTCAGTGTCCAAATGCGGAATACATATCAGCATGCGTACGTCATAGCTATCGCGTGAGACAAATGTGTTTCGAGTGTCCTTCCTATTGTGTATCGAACACATCTGTCTCATTTCCAATTTGCCGCAAATATGAATGTTTACAAACACATCGGTCACACTTCGTGAGACAAATGTGCTCCGAGACAAATGTGCTCCTACAAAGCACCAAAGACAGCCACTAAGATATAGTTATGGATATATCTTTTTGCTATATATTAATTTCTTCTTTTATTCAGGCAATTGTTTTCTTCTTCATTTGTTTAACTTTGTCTCGATTTAACAAAATACTGTTTTTAGTTTAAACGGATTTTGAAGAAAAGCGAATTAATTGAAAAGAAAACCTTTTTGGTAATGTCACTTAATGAACTTTGTATCAGGAGTAATTTGTAAGCTTATTTTATGTTTTGCAGATGGAACAAGTCACGTGGGCAGCCCGACAGTGGTCGTCTCCCACAACCTATGACCCGGGAGTCTTCGTTTAATTTGTCATTAGATGATGACGACATGACATCAAGTTGTACACCGTATAGATTACCTAGACTGTCGCCGCGACCCGGGGATCTGACGCCGAACTCCGATACAGATAATTCGCATGGGCATGACGAGTCTAAATCAAACGATAAAGTATGGAGCCGGTATGGTTATGAGAAAATCATAAGGTACATATAATTGATATTTAATTTTCTTAAAAACCATTGAGGGAATATGTATTAAAAAGGAGTTGAAGTGATAAAACATATGTTAATGTCTGCTTAAAACCTATGTAATATGTATTTAAATGAAATTTGGCGTTCGGATTACTGAAATGAATTCCGGAAATAATGTTCCGGTTCTGAGAAAAAAAGGTTTAGGAAATTGATAATATTTTAAGAACTTCCTTTACATATATGCCCTGTGACTTGTTGATGTGAATGTTACAGAAAATTGTAAATTAATGTTACATGTACGTATCTTTAAAGTTTAAAGGATTACTAGCCAAATTGTTATTACATGCACGGTCTCCGATACAATGGGATAGAACTGCGAGCTAAAGATTATTCAGATTTGAAGAAATTAGTCGCCCCTTAAAATGCATATTGACATGTAATAGAATACAGAAACCTACAAATCTGAAATATGTGTTTTTCCCTCAGAATACCGGAGTTAAGCCCACAGATACGGATGCTCGTCCCGCCACCAAAATCCTTCAAAAGTACGAGCCCGTACTCGGCAACTGCCCCAAGATTCAAGAACGCTGCAATAACCCCCACTGTCCGAGCGGTACCCTGGAACATGGGGAGAGAGATTGACGATTCCCATCTACAACTCTATCAAAGGTATGTTTATAATCTGTACTTGATAATTATGATAACATGTTTTTATTTCGGATGGATTTTAATTTAGGAAGTAAAGTCACAGCATTAGTAAAAGAGCAAACATTTTAATGAGTATTAATTAATGAAAGAACAAGGTAGGTTCAAAATAATGTAGATAGTTTTAAGTAATAAAACGAATCTTTATATGCTACTACACTTTGATACCATTCTAAAATGGACGCTTGCCTAAACAGGGTTTAAGTAATAGAAAGAGCATCGAAACACGAGTATATCTGATTTGTACGAGGGGGCGTAGCCCCCGAGTATAAATCAGATTGCCGAGTGTTTTGGTGTTCTTTCTCATTTGTATCGTAGTCAAACATAAAAACACGTTCCCTGTTGTCACAATTTTAAACCCCGGGAAAAAGTAACCAATGATCGAGCATCTGAATATGATATTTCTGCCGCTTTCCCTTTCTCTGCCGTCACAATATGTAAAGCCCAGCAAAAATGAGCTAATCAACGGGCATGATCTGGAGTGCGGGTAACTGATACCTGCACTCCAGTTACCGCACTGTGCATGTATATGTATACGATTTAACTCTGACACTTTTTCAACAGAAAGGTCCCCAAACTATGATACAATATAGTATTGTATCATAGTTTGGAGACCTTTCTGTTGAAAATGTGTCAGGGTTAAATCGTATACATATACATGCACAGTGCGTTAACTGGAGTGCGGGTATTAGTTACCCGCACTCCAGAGCATGCCCATTGATTGGCTCATTTTTGCTGGGGTTTACATATTGTGACGGCAGAGAAAGGGAAAGCGACAGAAATATCATATTCAGATGTTCGCTCATTGGTTCATTTTTGACGGGGTTTCATATTGTGACAACAGGGAACGTGTTTTTATGTTTGACTATGATACAAAAGAGAAAGAACACCAAAAAACTCGGTAATCTGATTAATACTCGGGGGCTAGGCCCCCTCGTACAAATCAGATAACCTCGTGTTTCGGTGCTCTTTCTATTACATAAACTATATAATTAGATATTCGTTCCTGGAATCAGACAATTAGAATATTTCAAGTAAGATTTAAACACTAACCAGCGTTGAATAATAGTACACATGTTTCCGGAAGAATATGATCAATAAACAATTAAACATTCTATTTTATATAAGTGTTCCTATATTTCAACTGTAGATATTTAATACACTGAAATGGAACTAATGTAACGTTTTTCTTTCATTGACAGATGCAATGTATTTCTCTCACAAATTTCTTTTGGATAGAATCATTTTCTTTTCATTTGATATATATGTTGTTCTTTTGTTTTGTTTTTGTTAAATTTGCGAATGAGTCACTATATTGTTATTGTTCTATTTTTAGCAATCATTCACGTGTTCATGATGACGATTACTCGTCACGTCATACCAGGTTAGAGCCAACACCTACACCGATTTCCAGGAGTGAATCACCCGCTAAGTCGGTGAAAAGTATTCACTGGATTTTGGGCCATAACCGCTACCATACATTCGATAAAAAAGTAAGTAGATATGGTGGCCGGTTGCGGCGAAAATTTTTATTGTTTATCATAAAATGTCGCGGGCAACATACAAGATTTTCTGCAGTTACGTGCAAAATGTCGCGGGGAACGTATAAACCTCGATATTTTAGAACAGTTGTTGGGAACAGCAAGGTACATTTTGACTCCAGTGGCCGGTAGCGTCCATGGTTTGACACTACAGATTATCCCTCGATTGTCTAAAAAAGTCGAGGAACAGAAAGAAATCCGCCACGTTTTTGCAAGTGTTGTAAAAATTCTGCAAAAAGACGAGGGGGAAAATGAATGATTCCTCAACAAGAGTGTCATAAAATATCGCGGCGATTTTTTGCGCAGAGATATTTCCCGGTATAAAAAGTCAAAAGTTAACGTTCTAACTAGACATTTTATGAGGTATGCATAAAAAATCTCGCGGATTATAATGGCCACAAGTGGCTATCTAAAGTATACATAATTATGTTTGTGTTGCTTAGTCTGCTATGAAGACAGAAAATGTCGCGGTTTTCTTTGGAAACTTCACCTTTTTACGAAAAAAGTTTGACAGAAAATAGTTTCTATAAGCCACGACTTTTTATACAAATTCGACATAAAATCTCGCGGATTTAAAAGTTGCCCGCGACATTTTATAAACTTACGGTAAAATTTCTCGTGGCTTTAAAATGGACGCTACCGGCCAACATAGGTCAAGTGACATTATGCTCACTTTTACTGTCAAGCTGAGATAATCTAAATGTGTGTTTTAAAAGATTGACTTTTAAAATGGCAAATGAAATAAATAAATTGGTAATCACAAATGTTTTGTGTAAAATATATAATGTATAAAAAATAAACATTGTCGATATTCGGGTCACTTTGGTTATTGGTCACTTAGGTGACGTTTTAAATATTTTTACCTGATAACTCGCCTATACCGCGGCGTCTAGTGTTGAATTTATTTTAAGTTTACCAATCATTTCAATTTTACTTATCAAATTTATTTTGCTTCGACTAGACGTTTTAATCTTTGTCGCAACAGACAAACATTTCAGAATTTCAGACATGGCATTTCTTTGTGAATTTATGCATTGGGTTCTACTTTTTCACAAAAATATGCAACCAGCACATACTAAGAACATGGTGCTTCGGATACTCAACTGTAACAGAGAACGAGTTTCAATGCTGATTGACTGTTCACATCATTTGGTGGCGTCTTTGATGTGCAGCATCAACATTTAACACCCCAGTTACACAGAGCCATCGGTGATTGATCGGCAGTTTTTTTTAGCCAACTTATGGAGTGAACCGATGACAACGTATTTATCACCGATATCACCTATTGGTCACCTGTTTTCCACCTATCAACTGCTATTGGGGAAAGATAAGTTTCATCGGTGAAAAATTACCGATTGGGATTTTTAAACACGTCTAAAATTCTCGATCGGTGAAAATATTTTAAAAATTACCGACGGCAACCTATATCACGAGATGTGCAAGCCGATCGGACAAAGATAACCAAATATGAATCACCGGCCATATCTGACGGAAAGTGTTTAACCACTGATGACTAGTTATCAAACACCGATTAATCAGCGTTACGCCCGATTTAGCTCCGATTTACAAACGATAAAAACCAAAAGTATTTCAGCATTTAATCATCGAACCATTCCCGTTTGAGTTTGCTTTCTGTCACCGATGGCCGTTTACACAGAAAACCATAAAAAAATCACGCATGACAACCGATCATAACAGCGAGTAAATTTAAAATTAAATGACCGATTGGGGACCGACCGTCTGTGTAACTGGGCCCTAACTGTGCATAATGTCACTTTCATTATACCTGTATTAAGAAGAGACTTTCATTTAGTTTTAAATAAGTTATTTTGTTAGGACGAATTCATACACTAAATTTAC